>NC_061855.1:13036116-13056116 GCF_019202785.1 Penaeus chinensis | reverse complement strand
CACACACACTCATATATATAAATATATATATATATACATACGTATACATACATACACATAAATGCATATACATATATATATATATATATATATATATGTACACACCCATACATACATATATACATATATATATACGTATACATATGTATACACATACATATATATATGTATATATATACATACATACATATATATATATACACACATCAGGATGACTAAACTTCTGCCTGACCTATTCTGCGTCTGAGGGGAATTACCAGTTGCATTGATAAAAATGCACATATGTATATATATTATATATACATGTGTATGTATATATATGTATGTATACACGAATATATATGCATGTATACATAAATGTATCTGTATATATGTATGTATATATACATGTATACATACATATAGATGGATATATATATATATATATATATATATATATATATATATATATATATATATATATATATAGGTTAAACTTGCCATTTAAGGCGCATTTTCAGGCGTCTTTTATTTGGCAAGAAATTAAACCATGTTGAATGCATTTAAAGTTTTAAAAAGAATATATATGACATAAGTGGATACGGGGGGGGGGGGGGGATACATTACTTGTATGAAAAATATATTATGTAATATTAAATAGCTCTGAAGTTATAGCTACTCACTTCGTCCTGATTTGGCCAAAATTTATATTATTTTCGTATCTTCACCAAGACTCATTTGCATTTTTTTTTTTATATGGAAGGATTTTGAATAATTGGCACAGATGACACACTTCTTATCATATTGCATATATTAACGAAATATAATTAAACATTAAGAAAGTTTACTGCATTTATTTCTTTAAATGAAAGAAACCGGGGAACATTGTTATTTTGCCTTTTTAAGCATGTAAGGGTTTAGTGGTTCTACTTATACATTTAGCCCTTGCCTTGCTAGAAATAATCCCTAAGAATAAGTAAAGATTGTTCGGGAACTGGAACCCACAAGTACGTTGCTTGCTACGTTCTTGGAGATAGCTATTGGAGTCTCCAGAAGCATTAGCTCGTCCCCCATGACGGAAAGACAAGACACTTGTCTCGACAGATGCCTTTGTACCCACCTTGGTCACTGGATTAAAAAATTGTTAAGCCATATTATTTATGGGCTGCTTCGAAGTTCCCGTAATCGGGGCTTTGGGAATCATGAGGCAAGAGTCCACATTTGGCGAATCCACTCCTGCTGCTCTCCGCACTGATAAACAGTCATGAAAATTTGTGCAACGTTTGCTTGTTACATTTTGGTTGTGTTCAGTTTTCTCTTACCTTACAGACCTAGCCCAGCATTTCTTCAGAGGACAAAACATTGACACACCAAGAGGCTGCATGAAATGTGGTGCTTGGTGAAAGTCAGTCATTGAAATCATTGCCGAGATATTCGTTCAGAGTTTCATATGTAGCCAGAGAGAAAATTCTCGGCCATCATAAAATTTATCCTTTCGCAGGGATAGATGACCATGGGTGGTGGAACAGAACCACAAATGCAATCCAACACTTGTGTTGGTCTTGTTCGTTCCTTAGTGCCAGAACTTTTCCTACTAATGGTGACAGACAAAATCCAGTTTCATCTGTGTTGAATTTTCTGAAATGTGAGAGACGTTTGTTGAGGGCCAAAGTTTGCAAATGCTTTAGTCAAGCCAGATAGGCCTACACCATTTGATAAAGCAGTGAACACCCCACCATGTTTGCGTAAAATTTTCATGCTTCTTAGGTTCTGTTTATTTCTTTGCACGCATGAGACATTCATTTCACAGAACAATCCCACTAATGGGGTAAGACATCAAAATCTGCTTCATCACATGCCAAGCGCTGTGAAATCAGCAAAAATTATCGTATTGTACAATGCTCTAATACATGTCATGTCATACGAGAAAAACGTAACAAAACGGTCAAGTATTAAATAAATACATCAAGATACTTAAATGCGTAGGACTTAGTCCAGACCAAGTTATAATGTATCGAAACAATTGAGCAACAGTGTATCTATACTGTCCCGATACAGTTTCTCAACAACTGAGTAGCATTCCACATTTATTGCTCCACAGTTAAGCAACCCTTGCGAAACAGTCTTTATCCAGCGACTGTTGTATAACAGTCGAGAAACACTGGTGCCAATTTATATCTGAATCGTTTCGCGACTGTTGCTGAACAGTTACACAGTGCTGTACGTCCAGACCAAACTGCACTTAAAATCCTACAAACTAGGCAATTTGTCTTTTCTCTTGTCCAAAGTAAGAAAATAACAGTCTTGGGAGGAAACAAAAATCGCAAAGCTACAATGAGCTTAATAACACCAGAAAACAAAATTATTAGTAGTTTATCACGCAACTTGTGCTGTCTGGAAAAACAAACAAACTATTATGAAGCAGTATTTACTAAGCGTAATAACAAATAACCTTGCATGTAGCTGCATTGACTCACATAGCTTAGTGCCGTTATAAGCCTAATAATTGTATGGTCAGTATACACAATAAGTAAAGTCAAGAGAATTGTATATGGTCGCAAGCACTAGCTCCACTTTTAAGAAGTTAAATATAGTGGCAGAATAAGCTGACAGTTCATTCATTCAAAATTATTTGCTTCTTGACATTACGTACCAATTATTTTCAAAACAAAAATAGGAAGGCTTCTGACGGCACTAAGCTATGTGAGGCTGTACAGCTGCGTGAGAGGTAACAGTTATTATTACTACTATTATTATGCCAGTACTTAGTTATTTGAGTCAATACATATCCCAAATAGGATACCATATTTTCCTCTTTCTAGCTAGTGCACCGCCACATTAAATATGTAGTGATTAGTCTGCAGTATACAAGCAATTTCACTTGTCAGTACAATTCTGATTCCATAAATTCCAGGGCACATGCATTATCCACTGGAGAATACGGAATACATTCGTGCGTTACAAAGAAAACGCTCGAACAGAACGATCTGTAGCGATACGGTGGCGCTCAGATGTAAACATTGACCGACACGAGCTTTTTTGTGTTTAAACACATTTACTATGGCTTTTATTAATGCTAGTATTTACACCAGCCCTCTTTTTTATGTTTACATACATTTTCCATTAGTAGTCGAGCAGCTAGGCCTTAAAAGTCGAGAATCATGCTCTAATGTTTCTTCACATTAAACATCCTTTCTTAGCTGAATAAGTAGTCAAATACCAGTCAAGAAGTACACACTAAATTTCAGTTGATCTTAACTAAATTGGAACGGATGGCAAGTATACATGCCATGCCCGCTGTAAAATGTTTATTTATTGTATTTACACGCAGATGGCTCTACTAGTGCTTAATCACCAAGGAGTCCGTTATAAATCCTACCTTTACCCTTTTCCTTGACTTTTGGAAATGGTCTTTTGTATTATTTCATTGTTTTAAATGTTACCAAGATTTAAATAGCAATTTAATAATTACAACACCATTAACAATAATAACAGTATCTATATCAATTATATTAAAAAGAAAACAAAAATAGAAAAAAATCGCCAATTCAAGGAAGTCCTAGGGCCTACAGATAGATTCCTTGCAAGCTGAGTACATGTGAAGCCATCTGTATGTAACAAAATTCACAAAAAAACTACAGGGGACAGAACATAAATCCGTGGTGATTGGATTAAAAGGTCATATGATAGAATCCGTACCGAAAAATGTTCCTTGGCATTCTACATTAGCTGTCTGTACGCGTCCTCTGGGCCTGTAGCGTTGTGTGCCAAAAATAAAATATAGCGCTACAGGCCGTTCTGTTGAAATTGTGCGCTTCGTAGCGCAACAGAGTGTCCAACAGAACGCAGCGCTGAATGATATAAGATGATCAATTGAGTAAAGAGGTGAAGAAACCGAGGGGGGGGGGGGGGTTAAAGAGTTGAAACTTACGGAAGTTAGACGTTAAAAATGTTATAACCCCTTGCATTATAATATTTATATTTCTCGGTGATGTCTAGAGTTTCGAGGGAGAGGAGTAAACAGTTATTTATATGATTCTAGATGCTGGTAAACAATAGAAGACCATTAACTATCTTTGTACTAAAGTAAATACCTCTTATATCTAAATAAATATATGATTATATATATATACATTTTTATATGTTTATTACTTTTCCTTTTTACGTTTTATGATTCTTAATTGATTTCATATTGTATTATAACTAGTTTGGTGGAAATATGAGAAAAACTGTAATTGATTTTTTCTATTTTATGTTATCAAATTAATTATTTATTTTGTTTTTGTCTTTAGAGTGTAACGAGGAACGATTAATGGGCTTATTAACTAAAATTAATGGAACTAATTAACTTTGATTTTTATTTAATTTTGTTATTTTTCATTTTTATATCTAATTCTATTGTATATTTAATTTTTCTTTTGTTTTCTGTTGCTATAAACAGGTAGAGCAAGAGTAAAAGAGGAAAAGGTTTGGGAGTTCCAGCGGCAGTGCGAGAAATATAGGACATAATACTTAAAGCATAAGGTAATGGATGTTGAAGGAGAAATAAATCTAGATAGGGACAGGAGGGGAGTGGGAGAGATGAGATGTGAGATGAAGTGGTGTCAGAGGGGGTGGAATAAAAGAATAAAGCGGTATAAAATAAACATTCGTGAGTGCTTTGACATCTGGGACTGTTGCAAATGGGAGGAAGCGAAAAGGGAGCATGTTCCATAAATACCCATAATAAAAGAGACATGATGATAATGGTGAATAAAAGTAACAAATGGAACAAAAACAAAACAAAACAAACAAACAAAGGATAAAGGAACAGTGTTGATGATGGTGTATGGATTATATATATAAGCATCAGTTGACAGTAAAAGGAGTTTATAATTTATAATAAAAGCAAGATATTTGTACTGTCAGTGAGGGGGTTGAATGAGAGTAAACCAAAGAATGGGGAGATAGGACTTAGAACGTGAAGGTTAAACAGAGACGGATAATTGGTATGATCATAATGAATATTTTTTTTTTTTTTTTTTTTGGGGGGGGTATTTTTCCCTCTTTTTTTTCCATAGGGCATCTCCATCTAGCTTGTCTTCTTACTCGCGTGTGTGCCTTATGCAATTGCACGAGTGCACTCCGATAATCACAGGCAATCGAATCAGAGTTTGTAGCAAGTTTGTAAGATGTTCCGTCCTTGAAATCTCTCCGTTTCTAATTCGTTAGTACTGATTCCAAGACCTATTTTTTAAGAATCTGTTACTTCTGATTGGTTAAGTCCGGGTTTCGCAGAAACCACCCGGTAGTAGGTTCATAAGGAGTTGTTATCGTGATGTTCGTCGTTTGTTTGAGATTTGCGAAGATCTAGCTTCGCCCGGTCCTTCCAAATATATGGCCCGGCCTGTGTCACCTATTTATGGTTGTCTCACGTTCTCTGATACTTGATGCTTACCGTGGTGGCGGGATTGCCAACAGGCACTTCTGCCGCCATGATGTAAGCATGTGGCATAGTTTCTTTACCAGCCCGGCGGCTGTTGTGTTCGTCGTTCGTTTGAGATTTGCGAAGATCTAGCTTCGCCCGGTCCTTCCAAATATATGGCCCGGCCTGTGTCACCTATTTATGGTTGTCTCATGTTCGCTGATACTTGATGCTTACCGTGGTGGCGGGATTGCCAACAGGCGCTTCTGCCGCCATGATGTAAGCATGTGGCATAGTTTCTTTACTAGCCCGGCGGCTGTTGTGGGGGGTCCCTGTCTCAGAAATTGTGTGCTCACAACTCTGTAAGTAATGTAACAGGGTGGCGTTCGGCTCACCACAATGCTTGCAATTGTCTGGATGATCTGCCATGCGTATTGGTAACCTAGTCTGGTTCTGTGAAGAATGACTTCGGCACCTCTGTTGTTTGTTTCAGAGAGTGCCAGTAATTCATAGCCATCTGGCCAAGTACCATCTAGCCAAGGAGGAGGAGGATCTCGTTTCTTCTCTGTGAAGCTGCAGGAGAATGGCAAGTGCCTTAAGATTTTTTGGCTTGGGGGCATACCACTGCCAATGTAAACTAGTCTGTCAGCAAGCTCGTTCCCTGTCATGCCTATGTGGCTGGGGACCCAGTTTATGATTATTCTTCTACCCTCAGCAAGAATCCTCTGCGCTATGATAGGCACAGTAGTCAGGAGATAGATGTTGTCTTTGGATATGCTGTGCTTTAGACAGTCAATGGCTGTCCTAGAGTCTGTATGTATGACCACGTATCCTTCCCTCAGGGACATATGGGCTAGGGCTCCCATGATCGCAACCGTCTCAGCCTATAGTGAGGAGGTGTTGTCTGTTGTGGGGGGTCCCTGTCTCAGAAATTGTATGCTCACAACTCTGTAAGTAATGTAACAGGGTGGCGTTCGGCTCACCACAATGCTTGCAATTGTCTGGATGATCTGCCATGCGTATTGGTAACCTAGTCTGGTTCTGTGAAGAATGACTTCGGCACCTCTGTTGTTTGTTTCAGAGAGTGCCAGTGATTCATAGCCATCTGGCCAAGTACCATCTAGCCAAGGAGGAGGAGGATCTCGTTTCTTCTCTGTGAAGCTGCAGGAGAATGGCAAGTGCCTTAAGATTTTTTGGCTTGGGGGCTTACCACTGCCAATGTAAACTAGTCTGTCAGCAAGCTCATTCCCTGTGATGCCTATGTGGCTGGGGACCCAGTTTATGATTATTCTTCTACCCTCAGCAAGAATCCTCTGCGCTATGATAGGCACAGTGGTCAGGAGATAGATGTTGTCTTTGGATATGCTGTGCTGTAGACAGTCAATGGCTGTCCTAGAGTTTGTATGTATGACCACGTATCCTTCCCTCAGGGACATATGGGCTAGGGCTCCCATGATCGCAACCGTCTCAGCCTATAGTGAGGAGGTGTTGTCTGTTACCCACATGGATTTTGTGGCATCTCTTGCTGCAAAGCCTGCGCCTACAGTGTGGCTCAAGGGATCGACTGATCCATCCATGAAGTATGTTCTACTACCCTCTGTTACTTCTGATTGGTTAAGTCCGGGTTTCGCAGAAACCACCCGGTAGTAGATTCATAAGGAGTTGTTATCGTGATGTTCGTCGTTCGTTTGAGATTTGCGAAGATCTAGCTTCGCCCGGTCCTTCCAAATATATGGCCCGGCCTGTGTCACCTATTTATGGTTGTCTCATGTTCTCTGATACTTGATGCTTACCGTGGTGGCGGGATTGCCAACAGGCGCTTCTGCCGCCATGATGTAAGCATGTGGCATAGTTTCTTTACCAGCCCGGCGGCTGTTGTGGGGGGTCCCTGTCTCAGAAATTGTGTGCTCACAACTCTGTAAGTAATGTAACAGGGTGACGTTCGGCTCACCACATTGCTTGCAATTGTCTGGATGATCTGCCATGCGTATTGGTAACCTAGTCTGATTCTGTGAAGAAAGACTTCGGCACCTCTGTTGTTTGTTTCAGAGAGTGCCAGTGACTCATAGCCATCTGGCCAAGTACCATCTAGCCAAGGAGGAGGAGGATCTCGTTTCTTCTCTGTGAAGCTGCAGGAGAATGGCAAGTGCCTTAAGATATTTTGGCTTGGGGGCATACCACTGCCAATGTAAACTAGTCTGTCAGCAAGCTCGTTCCCTGTCATGCCTATGTGGCTGGGGACCCAGTTTACGATTATTCTTCTACCCTGAGCAAGAATCCTCTGTGCTATGGTAGGCACAGTAGTCAGGAGATAGATGTTGTCTTTGGATATGCTGTGCTGTAGACAGTCAATGGCTGTCCTAGAGTCTGTATGTATGACCACGTATCCTTCCCTCAGGGACATATGGGCTAGGGCTCCCATGATCGCAACCGTCTCAGCCTATAGTGAAGAGGTGTTGTCTGTTACCCTCATGGATTTTGTGGCATCCCTTGCTGCAAAGCCTGCGCCTGCAGTGTTGCTCAAGGGATCGACTGATCCATCCATGAAGTATGTTCTACTACCCGGAGGAGTGATGGCTGCAATGACCCTCTTGGCTTCTGCCTTTATACTAGGCATGGGGTATCGATTCTTTCTCCTTGACAAGCTCATAACAGAGAACTCGATCTAGGCTTGTGCCCACGGCGGGGCTTTGATAAAGTCAGGGTTGGGGAGTCCGTGCCCTTTGCAAGCAGTTGCTCTTTGAGCAGATAGTTATCTGCTCCTGGGTGCCTGGATGACCTTTGAAAGGAACTGTGCTGCCATTAGATAAATTCATGAATCCAGGGGGAGAAGTCTGTTTGCCTCTCATTAAGGGTCTTGGTATGAGCACCTTAGGGCTGAGCAGCTGGTAGCTCGCCTGACCTGTTGTCACAGCTCTGTAAGGGTGGTTTAGAGGTCAAAGGACACACTATTCCAGCTACTTTTCCTGCCTGACTCTTTTGGCAGTTTCCTTGGCATCCCTGACAACTTCCCTTAGGAGGACTAAGTTGTCAGAGGTTCTTTGCCTTCGGAATTGTTTTCTGCACATGTTCACTCTGTGGCTGACCTTAAACTCATCATTAAAGTACTAGGCGTCTTTGTCAAGGAACCTTTTCCCTTTCGTTCTGTCCCAGCCATAGGTGCCTGGGGCACAGGAACAAAGTCTGGTTGCTTTTTAGCAACCTCTTGTCGCATGAGGGCCACCTCCTTCCTGAAAAGCAAGCCAGGCATGATGCCTCTTGGCACAGTTGGGACATTTGATTGTTGTGCCTCTTTATCCTTCCTTGTGTGCCATAAGGCACACCTCGGTGTTGTGTGTCTTGCTACAGACACCACATTTGGCCTTGGCCTTGCAGCTAGCCTGTATTTTTGGCAGGCATATAAGTTCCAAGGTTTTAGGAGTCCCAATAACCCAGGTCAAAGATAGTGTTTGGGGCTCCTTCCAGGGTCACCAGGACTTACCTGGTTGGGGTCTTCTATTTCGACATTCAGGAAGCCACCTGGGTGTGATGTGATCATTATACGAAACTGAGAAGCCAAGTAGCACCATCTTGACTCTCCTATTATCAGTGGTGAGAGGCACACTTTCCTCCCATCTTTAAGCTCCTTTGTTTCCTGCAGGAAATTCAGGGTAGCTTGATCTTTAGGGACAAAGCCTTCAAGTTTAGAGGGGACCTTAAACTGTGGGAAATGCCTAAGGGGTCCAGACTCCCTCAGAGTCTGTCTCCGACCTAGGTCGTTTAGGACCGCCCTTTCGACTTGAATTCTGGGCTCTGGTCATGGGAGTAGCTGTTGATTTAGCTGGTTCAGCTTGTGCTCCCATCTCGGTCAGAGAGGACATCCGAGGGGAAGTCACAGGTCTCCCTGATTTGGGTACAGGCCTGGAGAGGCCAGGACAGGAATTCATCTGCTGGACAATCTCATGGACAGACAGGTTTTTGGGTAATAAGTTCTCTGTCTGCTCCATTTTAGCAGCAGGTCTGACAGAGTCAGTTTGTGCTTTGGATTTTGCCTTGCCACTAGAAGCCATATAAGTCTTCATAGTGACTGCCGTGGTCAGTGCCTTTCATGGTTTGTCAACTTTTTTTTTTTTTTTTTTTTTTTTGAGAATTGTTTGCCATGAGTTTCAACCACCACAGAGTCCAACAAAGGGAAGCTAAATGCTACAGGTGAGAGGGTAGCTATTGTCATGGCACTCACGGGAGCTGTGTGAGTACCAATGGCGCCATGACTGCTTGAAACTAGCCTCCCGAAGGAGACCAGCCGACTGACCTGACAGGGCCTGAGTCAGGCCACTCATCTTGCTGGAATAAGGGACCAAAGAGGCGTGTTGCTAGCTGCAGGGCGTACTCATGCTTGGCATCACTCAATCTCCAGGACTCCCTTCTCTCTACAGTGCACAAGGCTGCCACGCACGGCGTACACATGGGTAGGTAAGAACCCCTTGGCAGAGACCATTCCACCTACAAGATAGGCATAATTTTTTTGAACCTTTTGTTCATCCCTCTACAGTGAGCCAGCCACCCAAAGGTTGGTTCACCTCAGAGAGGGAGTTCAGGTTCTGCACTTCTTCGAGGCAGTTCCAGTGGCAGGACTGTATCGTGATGAAAGTGCTGCCGAATCTTTACCTTTGAGAGACGTCAAAATGGCCAGCCCTCTCTCCCCCGTGACTGGCTAATCTGTGTTGCACGCATGTGAGCTGGCAGAGCAGATGGTCGCTCTCTTTGCCATTGATGTTTTTATTGCTGTGTGGCATGTGTGGATTTCCCTGGTTTGGTTATCAAGGTGCGAGTGGTGTGTTTAAATTTATCAGGAAAATATCCTGTTGCCAGAGCTGCACTGCAGATATGACACATGACATAGTCTGCTGATCATTCTGGGTGGTTGTTCAATAATTGTTATGTTTATGTTGTTTTGGTTATTTCCTCCGGTGTGATTGGTGTGGAGAGGGGACTCCTCTGCAAGTTTTTAGTCTGATGGTGTTCTCCGGGAGAATTATGTTCCTATGTCATTGTACGTAGTTTGTAACCTCGGCCTTAGAGGTGTGGTCGAATCGGGCGTTGTCAGTGGGCGAGATTTGGAAATTCTGTTGCCAGAATTCTTTTGCCAGAGGATCCATCTCCCCCACCGAATCAACCTTCTGTCTATGTGTATTGTATATGTATGTGATTGTCTGTTTGTTCGACTCTATAAGCATTTTGAAGAAATGTGTTTTGACATAGTCTTCATGTGAGTGTTTCCCATTGCTGTTTGTTCATTACTTTAATTTCGTGTGTAATTTGTGTTTGAATTTCATTGTATTGTGTGCGTAGTTGTGTGTCCCAGCCCCAAGTCAGTGCAAATTCATCTAAGTGCCTGTATTGTATTTTAAGCAATTTCAGACGATGTCTTGTATGTTGTTTTGGAAATGTTAGCCTACCAGGCCTTCTGTATGTCTGTGTATCACTGTTCAAGATGTGTCTTTATTGTGTGTGGCCTGCGCCTCAAGATGTTACTTGTGTTTTCAAGTTCTTGTTTGAAGCCCTCCCAGTTTGCATGTTTGAAGTATTCTTGGGGTTGTGTTGCGATTATGATAGGGTTTGTTGACAGTGTTAGGATGACTGGGAAGTGGTCGCTGGATGTGACATCGTCTATTGTGATGTTATGGTGTAGTTGTGCTCTGTGGTTTGCTATGACTATGTCAAATATTGTTGCTATGTTATATGCTATATATGTTGGTGTGTGTGGATCGAGCAACTACTACGCTATCGCTTCTTTCCTGTGATTTGTTAGAAGAGTAGATAGTGTACATGTACATTTTGAGTGGGTTGGTGTTATTGAGCCCATGGCTGTTAATGAGTATGATATGTGGGTCGTGTATTCTGTATGTGTTGCACAGTTTAGTTTTCTGTGTTGCCAATGTAGTACATGGTGTTGCATTATAGTGAGGCATGAGTGTAATGTAGAGGGTGCCATGTGTATTTGTTGTTATTCAGTGAGGAATCCGTTATTTAATTTGTGTATGTTTTGCCAGGGTTCAATCATGTCCTTTGTGATATGCATGTTGCTCTCCTTGAGGTCTTTATGGAGCCTTTTTTGTTACTGACACTTTATTCTTTTATTTCTTATTACAAGGCCAATTTCAAATCAAGCAGAGTACTGGAACTTTTAATTCAAGTGCCGGATGCCATAGTGCTTTGGGTTTGTAGCAATCCCGTCCATGAGGCACTCTTGCCCCTCGTCATCAGTGAAGCGTCCATTAGGTTGAGTTAGGTCTGGGATATCTCCTAGTTCTGCCACAGTGGGTATTTTAATGTTTTTTGTCTTCTTTGATTGGCGAGAGGAGGAGGCTGTATTGTGTTTTTAGGGGGTTTTACAACCTTTAAGATGCCTCAGATTCCCTGAGGTCGAAGACAGGGAGGTTATTCGCTGCCAGCACTACCCTGGCATGATATCTGAAGCAGTTGCGGCATTTCTCAACGGGACTTGGGTGTAGGAACCGGTTCTTTTCTCTGCCTTGCCATGGGTTTTTAAGTGTCCCTAGCCAAAGCAATTCATGCATTGCCTGAAGGGCATATGCCCTTGAGGGACTTATGTAGGTCCAGGTGACTACAAGGAAGGGAAAAGAAATCAGGAGGAGAAAAAGCGCACCTAGATGTCGCCTCATACTGCTGGGCCTCTCTATACAGATAGAGAGAGCTGCGGGTCTGAGGAAAGACCATTGAGGGCAGTAAATAAGCAAAAGAACCCTGAAAACTGAGTAAATTAACTATTCATTTCGTTAATGGAGTGTAAAGAATACCAAAAGGGATCGGAATTGAGGCCCCGGAAGACCGGGATTGCTCAGTGACACTTTGAGTATACCTTTTTGTTATTATTGTGACTTGCTTAGCATTGACTGGGTGATGACGAGACACAAAGTATACAGTATAACGCTACGGGCCATCCCATTGAAATAGTGCTATGAAGTGGAACACAGGGCAGCATTCCATTGCACACCATTTACATCTATCCTACAACCGATCACAAGTCTGCAGACAAATGAGCAATGGCCATCAGATGATGACAAGTCGTGTTTCCCATGAAACGCGTGAAATCGTGTCTCGGAACTCTCGAGCAACCATTATGAAACAAATTTGGATTGTTGCTCAACTGGTGAGAGACTTTGCAGCTGCTTTGTTGCGGGACTGTTGCTCTACAAAGTATTTTGGTGTGGACATGAGAGATTTTTGGCTTTGTTGAGCAATTGCTTCAGATACATTGTTGAGCAACAACGTATCTTGGTTTGGACTAGGCTTTAAGGGGGGGTGGGATGTGGTGTGGCGTGGGACATTTAAATTTCTGGAGGCTGCTCCGTGGATCCCACGTCTGCGGGTTTTTTTTCGATGTTCAGCGAAATGTCTCATTCAAAGTAGGAGGAGAGGAGTGACTTTAGGAGAGGGAAAGGAAAAGGAAGAGGGGAGCTGAAAGGTCGAAGGAGAAGAATGGAATAGGGAGAGAGGATTCTCTTATTCATTATTTATTTATCTATTTTCTTTTCATGTAGGTATTTATATTTTATTCTGTGGAATTTCCACGGATTCCACTCGAAGCATATTATTTTGTCTGTAAAACAAGAATGCTTATTTCGGTCTTGGCTCTCTCTCTCACACATTTAATTTTGGTCTCATGCAAATGTTTCTCTTTAATTCCCTTTCTTCTAATATTCTAAGAAAACGGAAGTGGCAGCCATGTGTTCTGCGCCAAAAACCTTCGGGTCTTTGTCTGTAACGGCGAAGCAGGTTAGGCTATTTCTGTTTTGTATGACTAAATACCAGATGTTGAAAAGAATGGATATTAAAATGAATGAGAATAACAACACACACACATATATATGTGTGTGTGTATGTATGTTTATATAAATGTATATGGCCATTTTTTCTGACAGGTGATTTTCGCTTTGATCGTGGCCGCATCAAAACTGCAAACAGGCTTTGTCATTGGCTGGTCGACCGTCTTGCCCAAAATTGAAGCAGACAACACCACAAGTTTCAGCCTCACCGAGAGAGACATAACCTTGCTGAGTGAGAGTGGGCTTTAGGTCTCAGAGATTAACCCCATATATGTATATATATATATATATATATATATATATATTTATGTATATGTATATATATGTGTGTGTGTGTGTGTGTGTGTGGAAGCGTAAACACATACACAAACCACACACACACACACACACACACGCACACATGCGCGCGCGCGCACACACACACACACACATATATATACACACATGTATATATACATATACATATGAAGAAGAAAAATGTATTATTGATGGGCGAATCTAATTGGTAATTTAGCCCTCATTATAAATGGAAGTATAGCACCTACTGAAAATAAACTATCGATCTGAATTGTGTTAACTGATTAAAGAGTAAAGTTAAATTAGATTTGGTAAATCATTAATAGAGCATATTGATCAGTGGAATGTACACTATAGCGGTTTCCTTTTCCAATATTATTTGTTAATAACACTTAATAATCCCTGTAAACGATTTTTCTGTCAGGTCCAGTCAAATTATCCGCGTGCAAACCTATAAATCCTTCTCTGACTACAAGCCAGAAACCCTTTTCTTAAGACCCCCTAAAGTTAAAACTCTCAAAACTTTTCACTCGCAAATTTCATCTTTTCTTCCTCCAAGCCCATACTTCTTTCAGACTCTCCAGACCTAAACTTCCTTTCTTTAAACTTTCTTTTTTTGAGAATCTCCTTTTTTTGAGAACCAGAGACCCGATCCCCTTTCCCAACCATCACGTCTTAAACCTCTATTCCCTCTGGCTTCGGCTCCTCCGGACAGTTTCCATGCCGGGCATCGCAGGCATCCCGGGGGCCCTCGCGACGGGGCCCTTGATAGAGATGATGGGCCCAAAGAGGAGTCTCCAGGTCCTCCTCCTCCTGGCCGGGATACTATGGCTCGTCCAGGCCTTCACGCCGTTCCGGTCTGTCCTCTACCTGGGGTGGATGTGCTCTTGTCTCGTGTACACGGCTCTGGGCCCACTTCCGGCGGTCCTCATCACAGAGATAAGCGAACCGAGAATCCGTGGGTTTCTGCTCAACACGTCGGGAGTCGTCGTCGCTCTAGGCCAACTGATCATGTCCGTGATGGCGTTTCTCCTGCCGTGGGACGTTGCCACTGCTGTCTGCGCGGCACCCATCACGCTGACCGCCGTCCTCACCTACTTTGTGCCTGAGGTTTGAAACGACCTATTTGATATATGTGTACAGGTGTACCTGCTTGTGTGTCCATGTGCATGTGCATAAGCATGTATCTATCTATATTCATATATTTGTCTACAAGTATCTATCTACAATTGTAAGTATCGGTTTATATGAGTGTCTAGATGTCATGATAAATCTCCCCATCTTCCCCCACTTCCAAATGCTTCTGCAACCAGTCTCCTTACTGGCTAGCTCGCCAAGGTCGGAAGGACGCAGCTCTGAAGTCTCATGACAGAGTGCGAACTATGACGGAAACAGTGAGCCTCGAACTTCAAACAATTACAAGCGCTGAGGGAAATCGCCAGACAACCATGATGGATCAGGTGAAAAAGTCCATTTGTAACTTTCCTTTTCTTTGATTTCTAACTTCCACATTTTGTCTTCGAGAGAGAAAATAAACTTGGCAATTTTGCTTTCTCATTACGCACATTACTTCAGAGTTCTCACTTTCTTTTATTTCACCGTTTTATTTCCCTTGCCCTCTTTTTTGGGGAAAAGGTCACATGACCATAATTTATCCCATAAAGCATTTGAAGGGTTTTAAGGGATTTCAGGATTCCAGACACACACAAAGATGAAAGTTTGTCTCTTTTGCCATAGTGGTCAAAACAGAGATGCGAGATATGCAAGTATACAAATATTTAAAGATGTATAGGCATATGCATAAATGAAAAACGGTAAAGGGTTTGTCTGAACTGATGAACACCTTAAATAACTTACATGTTACTTATTCGGAAACACCTAAACAAAAAAAAAAAATCTCATTTTTGTTTAGTTACGGGGTCAGCACTCGTAGATAACCTTAATGGATTAGGGGCAGATGTCTCAGATAGTCCAATCCGGTCTGGGGGAGAAACGCATGTGGGGGGCGCGCGGTAAAGCCTGGCTGAGACTTCCCTTTCTCAACAGATCTGGCGACTTGGTTCTCGCCAGTACTATCTACCAGTTCTTCTGCTGGCGGTGGTGTTCATTCTGAGGGAGCTCGGAGGGCAGTACGTGGTCTTCTCCTACACGGTGTACCTCTTCCGGAAGGCGGGCGTCGGCCTGGACGCCTTTGTCTGCACAGTCCTGGTGGGCGTCGTGAGGCTCGTCTTCACAGTGGTCGGCGCGGCGGTAGTGGACCGCGTCGGGCGTCGCCCTCTGCTGATCGCCACGTCTCTCGTGTGCGGAGCGGCCGAGGTCGTCGGCGCGATATTCCTGCTAGTGGACGTCCCCGGGTCTTCGTGGGTCCCGCTCGCAGCGGTGATGATTTTCGTGTCCTCGTACGGCCTTGGAATCGGCCCTATACCCTGGGCTCTCATGGGCGAACTCATTCCCACTCCTGTGAGATCAATTGGAAGTTCAGTGTGCATCATGAACCTTTCATTTTTTAGCTTTGTCATTAGCTTCGTCTTCCCGTATTTGCTGGAAATTGGTCTTGGTTTTGCACTAGTGTTATTTGCTTCTGCTCATGCCATCTTGACACTATTGCTCTATGCCTTCTTACCCGAAACTCGTGGACGGTCTCTAAGCGACCTTGAAAATGTGTTTAAACCCACTTCGGGGAATTAAGCATGAGGGTAATGAAACGAATGTGATTTTATAGTGGAGGAGGGAGACAAGGATAGCATGCTACACTTTTTCTTTTTGTTCATAGTTTAATAAATCTTTTGTCCCACTCTGCTTTCGCTACTGTAGTTGGCTTACCGTGGAAAAGGGCCATATAACGGTTGCTACTGAAGGGAGGCAAACACCACTCAAAGAGAAAGGCGATCAGACTTGTTCATCGCTCCTTTGACTCAACCCTGACAGTGAGTTAGGGAAAGAAAATGAAATTATAAGAAAGGAAAACGCAAAAAAAAAAAAAAAAAAAAAAGGAGTAGAGTAGCACTGTCGGACAAGATTGTTGTGAAACTCCGACGATGATGCCTCTAAAATGGTAAAAAACAACCGGCCCACCCTAAAGTTATGGCTTCATAGCGCTCTCTAATCACGAATTCGGACCCCTTCCTCATGAAACACTTTCACCTGCCATTGCTAGTCAAGTGGCTGACGGCGGTTCAGAATTCCACAGTATCCCCCAGCTAAAGGGGGGGTGGGGGGGTGCAGAAGAGGTAAAGAGGCAAAGGCACAAAGGATGAGAGGTGGGCGAGTAATGAGCTAATCACTACAAGACACTACTTTGGTAAACGTTTATAGCATAAGACAAACGTATGGATTAGTAGTTCTCAAGGAGGGTGCCACCGGCACAATGGAAATTCTAAAGGTGACGCAAAAGGACCAGGAGCGTTTCGGGTGCCATCACTAAAATGAGTTTGGGGGGGTATCACTGCTTCAGATAGTATACAGCCCATAGAACTATATATATATATATATATATATATATATATATATATATATATATATATATATATGTGTGTGTGTGTGTGTGTGTGTGTGTGTGTGTGTGTGTGTGTGTGTGTGTGTGTATGCATACACATATATATTTGTGCATATGTGTGTATGTACATATACATATATATATATATATATATATATATATATATATATTTATATATGTACATTATTCATCTATACACACACACACACACACACACATATATATATATATATATATATATATATATATATATATACATATAACCAAGCACACACAAAAATATGTACTGTATATATATATATATATATATATATATATGTGTGTGTGTGTGTGTGTGTGTGTGTGTGTGTGTGTTAATATATACATATAGGTAGGTAGGTAGGTAGATAGATAGATAGAAAGAGATAGAATGATAGATCGTCAGATATATGTTTACACACACACACACACACACACACACACACACATATATATATATATATATATATATTTATATATATGTATATATATGTATATTTATATTATGTATGTATATATCATGTTTACACACACACACACACAAACACACACACATACACATAAAAAATATGCTATGTCTACACACACACACACACACACACACACACACACACACACACACACCGTGTCAACACACACACATATATACACACCGTGTCAACACACATACACAAGTAGATGAAAACAGACAAGTTGACAGCCACACCCCATTCCGGTAATGACAGGATGTGTCACGTGATAAAACATAACCCTGCGACCTTGTTTCTGACGGTTCCAGGCAGATAATTACCATGCGGTAAGCTCACCAACGCTTAATGATAATTGCTTTTAATGATCCCAAACATGTGTAAGATACGTAATTTAACCCAACCGCCCCGGAATCATGTTCTGTCCCCTGTAGCTTTTTAGTCTTTCTTCTTCTTTGTTGGATTTCTTGGCTATCAACCAGCGGCATGTGGCCAAGGTTATTAAGCCAATGGATCCTATTTATTCTATCAATCTATACAAGGTCATAAAGTTTTGTCTCCCTTAAAAAAGTGATTACTTTATTGATGATTCTTTCATCATCAGATAATATGTTTATTAATGTGAAGTCTTTATTTTTTATTCTTAAATAATTTTTCAATATTTCTCTCTGGTTGGAGTATGTTGGGCGTACTATTAGAAGGTGTGTCAAGGATCGGCTGGTGTTGCAGTGGGGACACAAAGGAGGGAAGGTTCTCTCTATATTGGGAGTGAGGTGGGTAACTTTGGTGGCATTGACCCTGAGACGGGCCAAGACCACCTCCTCCCTTCTTACTTTCCTGTGGGATGTATCCCACAGTTCTATTAGCGGTTTGACTTTATTAGTCAGCTGGAGGTTGGTCCACTCACTTTGCCACAGGAGATGTATTTTTGCTTTTATAAGAGACACAAAACACATGAGATCTGTACGAACTATGGTAGTGTCCAGATCGTCAGTTGACCCGGCTAGTTTGTCAGCCTGTTCATTACCATGGATACCAGAGTGATCTGGTACCCATATTAGCTTGATTGATTTGTTGGCACCATGTAACTTACGAATGATATTACCCAGCAATTCATTTTTAGTGGTTTCTAAGGATTTAATAGCTTTAAGTGAACTTAACGAATCGGAAAAAATAACTATTCTATCGTGGGTCGTCGATAGTGCAAAATCAATGGCTTTATCAATGGCAAAAAGTTCAGCAAGAAAAATCGATGTATGATTCGGCAGTCTAAACTTTAGTTCACATTCAGTCGACCATACACCCGCACCTACACACTCATCTGTCTTGGAGCCGTCGGTATATATATGAAAAAAGGGAGAAGTTTAATAAGGATCACTCTGAACCTCTGGCGTACCTCACCCTCCGGCGCCATGGCCTTGGCTGATGGAAGCCAGGCTTCCATAATAGAAAAATTGGGTGTTTCCCATGGCGCTATGTTTGACTGAACCAGGGTATCAATAGTAGAGAGATCTATACCGACTTTCTCGACGAGGTCGTGGAGTCTTGTGGCAAAGGGCCTAATGCCTCCATTGCCATTGGGATGGCTCGGGTATCGAGCCACCTTAGCGGCATAGGTCAGGGCTAATTGGCCGCGTCTGAGTCGGAGGGGAGGTACTCCTGACTCCACCTCAAGACGCTAGATCCGAGTGCACTTCAGGGCTCCAAGACACACACGTAAACAAGCATTCTGCACAGCATCCAAACCTTTCAAACTTGTTTTCGATGCCAAACCATATACGATTGACCCATAATCTACTTTAGACCTAACCAGGGCTTTATATATCATTAGCAAAGACTTTCTATCAGCTACCCATTTATTACCAGAAATGCACTTTAATAAATTTAGTGCTTTTTGACATTTATTGTTTAACTGACCAATGTGGTCTTTCCAATTGAGTCTACTATCAAAAAGTAGCCCAAGAAATCTAGCAGAATTTTGAATAGGTATTGGGTGGTTATCTAAAGTTAGTCTGATATTTGGTATCTTTCTATGTGAAAAGATTACCCCAATACTCTTTCTAATGGAAAACTTAAAACCCCACTGGAGGCCCCAGTTATGAATCATATCCAATGCGAGTTGGATACGATTTGCTGAGAACTCTGCATTATTGCTGGAATGCCATAATGCACAATCATCGGCGTACAGTGAGTATTCAAGATTCCGAGAAATAATGTTGGCGACAAGATACTTCTTTATGGGACCCCGTTTGCCTGGACAAAAATGTCCGAAAAAGTGACAATGTCGGAAAAAAGTTTGACAGAAAAAGTTCTGTCAGAAATGAAATTTTGAATAAAACAAGGCAAGTTCCACGTAATCCGAAAGCATAAAGTTTTCTGAGTAGGCCATATCGCCATGTCATGTCGTATGCTTTTTCTATATCTAAAAATACTGAAATCAAAAAATCTTTTTTGGCAATTGCCTCTTGAATATGACTGTCCAGCTTTACTAGTTGATCGAGAGTTTGGCG
>NC_061855.1:13028616-13031116 GCF_019202785.1 Penaeus chinensis | reverse complement strand
GCCCGAAACGCCTGGTTTAGTTGAAATAAATGGACCAAAGTACTAAGTTTAGTTTGTTGTCTACCAAGTGATGATGATCTTCGTTGCAACGCTAGTTTTGGATTCTTACTATTTCTCCGATTCCCCCTTAGAAGTCCAACTATGCGTGTGTGCGTGCGTGTGTGTGTGTGTGTATGTTTACATATATATGTGTATATATATAAACATATATACATATATATGTGTATATATATATAAACACACACATACATACAAATATATATATATGTGTGTGTGTGTGTGTGTGTGTGTGTGTGTGTGTGTGTGTGTGTATATATATATATATTATATATGTATATATGTATATGTATATATATATATAAGTAATACAATTTTGCCTGTTCACTACAAGCATTTACCATACCATACACTAATTCAATTTCAAGCTCTGTGATACACAGTCGGTTCCATAGTGCCCTCGGCGCGTGCCTGATTACTCTACGGTTAACGCGGGCTACAAACAGCACATGAAGGTACATTCTACCAATACCATGGAATATGTATTTCCAAAAGAAGACCTTTGCATTGTGAAACAAACGAACGCCGAAGATTGATATTAGCACCATAAATTGTACAAATCAATTTATCCATTTTTTCCATCTTCATCAAAACAAATCGTTCACTGAACCATATACCATATCTATAATCCACACCGTGATATATTGATCAATAAATAACTCTGTAGGCCGAATCTTTCCAGATAAATATTTCAGAAGGATCGCGCTTGTCACATACTTAATACAGTACATGGGTCAGAAGGGCACGTGTAGTCCACATACATCACGCACTGTGAGACACAAACTCAAAAGAATGATTGATGATAAAGATAAAGTAAAAATGATAATAATAATGACGTTCATAGTTTAAAGAACTATGCGATAGTTAATAATACCACAAGTAATAATAATAATACAAATAATGATAATAATAGTAATTATAATAATAATAATAATAATAATAATAATAATAATAATAATAATTATAATAGTACCAATAATAATAATAAAAATAATAATAGCAATGAAAAGCAAAACGATCATAACGATGTGAATGATCACATGAATAGTTAAATAATGATAATGAAGAGGATCTGGACAATAATAATAACAACAACAACAACAATAATAATAATAATAATAATAATAATAATATAACAACAATGATAATTATGATAATAGTAATGAGAATGATAATAATAATTATAATAGTAACAACGATAATAATAACAAACGATTAATAAAAAAATAACAGTAATGATAGATATTGAAACTAATAATACTGCTACTATCAATAATAATAATGATAAAGTGCAAAGACAATGATTATAATAATGATAATGATAATAACAATAATAATGATAATGATAATAACAATAATAATAATGATAATGATAATAACAATAATAATAATGATAATGATAATAACAATAATAATAATGATAATGATAATAGTGATTATTGTTATTATTATTATTACTATT
This sequence comes from Penaeus chinensis, assembly GCF_019202785.1. NCBI lineage: Eukaryota > Metazoa > Arthropoda > Malacostraca > Decapoda > Penaeidae > Penaeus > Penaeus chinensis. The sequence continues at coordinate 13,029,597 of NC_061855.1, read as the reverse complement.
ATTATTATTATCATTACTAATAATGATAATGACAAAGTGCAAAGGCAATGATTATAATAATGATAATGATAATAACAATAATAATAATGATAATGATAAAAGTTATCATTATTGTTATCGCCATATCATTATTTATATTGTTATTATCATTATTATTATTATTATTATTATTGTTATTATTGTTATTATCATAATTATCATCATTATTATTATCGTTACTCTTATCATCTTTATTATTATCATTATTATTATCATTAATACTATTAATATTATTATCATTATCATTATTATTATCATTAATACTATTGATATTATTATCATTATCATTATTATTATTATTACCATTATCATTATCATTATCATTATCTTTATAATCATCATTATCATTGTTATTATTATTATTACTACTACTACTACCATTATCATTACTATCATCATAATTATCATTGTTTTTTACATATCTTGTTATAATAATAATGATAATGGTAATGATAATAATCAATGATTGTTAATATTATCATATCATTATTTATATTATAATCGTTATCATTATTTTTAATATAGTTATTATTGATTTCAATATTACTATTATAATTATCATCATTACTATTAGCATCATTATTAATATTACTATTTTTACTATTAATGTTATTATTATTATAATCATTGTTATCATTACTAGTATTATTATTATTGTTATTATTGTTGTTGTTGTTATTATCATTATTATTATATCATTATTATTAGTATTGTTATTGTTATCAGAATTATTGTTATTGTATTCGTCATTATGGTTATCATTAATGTCGATGATAATATCAATGACAAACATATCAATGGCAGTGATGATTATAATGATGTTACTGATAATAAATATCTTTATTAAGGTAATACTACTACTACTGTTAGTTCTACTACCAATAATGATAATAGTACTACTACCACTAGTAGTAACATTGATGATATAATAATAATGATGAT
>NC_061855.1:13018616-13021116 GCF_019202785.1 Penaeus chinensis | reverse complement strand
AAACGCACTTAACAAACCTCGTCTCTGACGAGGTCGTTTCGCTGAGGAACTACCATTTATGTCGGAAGGATCGTGAGGGTAGGGATGGAGGCGGAGTCGCCATGTACATCCACCAAAGCCTCCCTTTTACAGAAGTGACTAATGATTCTACTTTGGAGTTTGTCGCATGCAAACTAAAAATTAATGGCACGTATCTGACTATATGTTCAGTTTATTGTCCGCCTGATAAAGTGATAACCTATGATGAGCTCTTTGCTCTTCAGGAACGTCTGCCACAAAGTAAAGTAATTTTGGGTGATTCTAATGTTCATCATACGTTATGGGGTTCCCTGCGGGTGGATGGTAGAGGTGAGCAAGTAATTAAGTTGATTAATGAGTCTGATTTAATCCACCTGAACGATGGTAGTCCGACGCGGGTGGACGATAATACCGGGAATTTGAGCTTTATTGACTTATCACTGGTCTCTTCATCAATAGCAACGACTTATTGGAAGGCGATCATCTTCCTATTTTGATTGAATATTCATGCAACACAGTGAGAACGCCTTCAGCACCTAAATTTAACGTAAAAAGAGCAGACTGGGTCGCCTTCACAAGGAGCGTCAAGCTCGAACTTGTTGGAGAAACCATTGATGATAAAGTAAACAATATTCAGAATTCGATTTTAGAAGCAGCTTTGCTATCCATTCCTAAAACTTCGACAGATAGCGTTAAGCATAGAGTTCCATGGTGGACACCAGATTGCCGCAGGGCGCTGTGCCGACGCAATAAGGCCTACAGGGTTTTCAAAAATAACATCAATAATGAGAACTTTTGCAACTACAAACTAGCAAGAGCTAGGGCTCGTAGAGTAATTAGACAAGCTAAAAGAGACTCCTGGCGGACCTTTGTCTCTACAATTAACAGCAATACCAAAATATCAGAGGCTTGGTCCACTATCAATAAAATAAATAAGAAAAAAACATCTTTCAAAATAAATAACATCATCCACGAGGGTACCGATTTCGATTCACCTTAGAGACATTGCTAATGCACTCGCCAGGCAGTTCTCTCATACTAGCAACTCAGCAAATTACCATCCTGCATTCCTGACCATCAGGGAAGCGGCTGAGCTGTAACCTATTCACTTTGCCACAGGAGATGACTTTAATTACAATAAAGATCTAACAATGGATGAGCTTGTCCGAGCCCTAGAAGCCTGTAGAGGAACATCCCCAGGCCCCGATGAGATTCGATATGAGATGATAAAGCATCTTAATCATGATGACATGAATAAGTTGCTAGAAGTGTACAATGAAATTTGGAAAAGCCACATTTTTCCAGCCTCATGGCACTTCGCCCACATCATTCCCATATTGAAAGGAGGGGGTAATCCCAGATTTGCCATCTCCTACCGCCCAATTGCGTTGACAAGTTGCTTATGCAAGGTCATGGAAAGAATTGTTAATCGTAGGCTATTGCATTTTTTAAATTCCAGTAATTTGCTAGTTGACGAGCAGTGCGGTTTCCGAAAGGGACGCCACACTCTCGATCAACTAGTAAAACTGGACAGTCATATTCAAGAGGCAATTGCCCAAAAAATAATTTGATTTCAGTATTTTTAGATATAGAAAAAGCCTACGACATAAAATGGCGATATGGCCTACTCAGAAAACTGGCAATGGATATGATTCATAACTGGGGCCTCCAGTGGGGTTTTAAGTTTTCCACAAGAAAGAGTATTGGGGTAATTTTTTTCACATAGAAAGATACTAAACATCAGACTAACTTTAGATAACCACCCAATACCCATTCAAAATTCTGCAAGATTTCTTGGTCTACTCTTTGGTTGTAGACTTAATTGGAAAGACCACATTGGTCAGTTATAAAGTAAATGTCAAAAAGCACTAAATTTATTAAAGTGCATTTCTGGTTATAAATAGGGAGCTGATAGAAAGTCTTTGCTAATGATATATAAAGCCCTGGTTAGGTCTAAAATAGATTATGGGTCAATCGTGTATGGCTTGGCATCAAACTCGACTTTGAAAGGATTGGATGTTGTTCAGAATGCTCGTTTACGTGTGTGTGTTGGAGCCCTGAAGTGCACTCTGATCGAGCGTCTTGAGGTGGAGTCAGGAATACCTCCCTCCGATTCAGACACGGCCAACTAGCCCTGACCTATGCCGCAAAGGTGGCTCGATACCCGAGCCATCCCAATGGCAATGGAGGCATTAGGCCATTTGCTACACGACTCCACGACCAAGGCCATGGTGGAGATACGCCAGCGGTTCAGAGAGATCCTTATTAAACATTTTTTTTTTCATATATATACCGACGGCTCCAAGACAGATAAGTGTGTGGGTGCGGGTGTATGGTCGAATGAATATGAACTAAAGTTCAGACTGCCGAATCATACATCGATCTTTTTTGCTGAACTTTTTGCCATTGAAAAAGCTATAGATTTTGCACTATAGCTATTAAATCCTTAGAAACCACTAAAAATGAACTGCTGGGTAATATC
>NC_061855.1:13011116-13016116 GCF_019202785.1 Penaeus chinensis | reverse complement strand
GTGGGCAATCATGATTACAGTTTTATATACATCTGACACAGTACAGTAGTCTGTGACTACTGTAATTGTACATGGTAATATAGAAACATGTCATACATCATACAAAATAATACGTTGATATGATCTTGCCGTGTTTACATAACACTGTGTTTTTTTGTTTACGACAGTTTTACATAGTAAATTTAGGATATAATACGAGTATATCTTCAAATGTATCAGATGAAATGAAATATTCACATAGTTCTATATACCTCATGTTAGGTGGTCTGAAAGGCTGTATCACATGACATTCCGAGATATAATGCTCAAGCGTTCGCTTGTTTTCTTCGTTACACAGTCTACATTTAGATTCATCTGCACTTCTTGCACCGTGCAGTTGCCAATACATTCTGTAACCTAAACGTATTCTGGCAATAACCACGTCACATTGTCTGGTTTGACTTCGGTGCCACCCATAGGAGGGCTTGCTATCTCTATACTGATCGTAGTGCCTTATGGTACAGCTTTCAGGCCTTTGAGTGTTTGTCAGATCTACTAGTTCTTCCTTACGAGAACTTTTCAATATATTTGCAACCCTAGCAAGAGGCATCCCAAGATCTATGTTCACAGTATCTTTGCTACAGGCTTCCTTCGCCAATTTGTCGACGTGGTCGTGCTTGCTTATGCCAACATGAGATGGTATCCATAAAAATTGAATGTTAAAATTGCGCTCTATTGCACAAGTTACGTTATGCTTAATGCAACTCACAATTTCCTCATCGCCACCTGCTTTGAAAGAATTTAGTGTCCGAAGAGCACTCTGAGAGTCACAGAAAACTACTCCAGAGCCCCGAGACATTACGAATTCCGTTGCAAGGAGTATACCTGCCAGCTCCGTTTGTGTAGTGCTGGCCCAATTTTGCACTCTCATATTAACTTGATGTTTTAGTAGGCCATTTTTGTATACAGTACAAGCACAACCAGCTTTGTATCCAGACTGTACGGATCCGTCAACGTAACACTCGTATACATCATCGCCCATAGACTCTGTGTGTTCCTTCACCGTTGCTAATGCAATTTGTTGTAACACTCAGTTATGTACACTGTTTTTTTGTGGTAGACACGTAAGGTGCACGATCAATTTTGAATTTTTCCATGGTGGAATGGATCGACCCTGTGGTATTTTACTAATTGGGACATTGAGCTTTGTAATGTTCATGGAGATTTTGTGTATTAGAGGGCGCGCGCGTGTATGATTAGTCACGTCTGCTTGCGTGATTTTATGCTGCATTTGTTTTTGGAAGTCTGAAAGATACAAGGGTTCCCTCAGAGCTTTAACCCCAAATATAGTGGAAATAAATATTATTCTATCAGAGATGGATGGTAGGTTAAGTTCCGACCTCATGTTTACTATCCTTGCTGTTCTCGGGGCGCCGAGGATAATCCTCATGGCTTCATTTTGCACTACCTCCAAGCTATTTATTTCTGATTCTTTACACTGCAACAAGTGCAGTGCATGTTAGTCTACAACTGATCTTATAAAAGCCAAGTAAAACAGTCTAGCGAGCTTAACATTGATGCCATGTTCTCTTCCAACAAGAACTTTCAACGGTTTCAGTCTCTCCCAGAGTCTCTTTTTCAGGGAAAGGATCAGGTCTGCATCATTTATGTTCACCCCGAGATATTTATATTTATGACACATGTCAAGGTCTTGGTCACCTATGCGAAAAGTGGGTAGGGGTATGATACATGGATTGAGAGCCATTGTTTTCTCGGTGGAGATGACTAATCCACACTCATGAGCCATAGTTGTGAGTTTGTCGAGAATTATTTGCATCCTCTCTTGTGATGATGCTTTGACACATATGTCATCAGCATAGCATATAATGGATTCACCATCCCCAAGTGGAATATCTGCCACCAGCTTGTGCATGAGGACATTGAACAACATAGGGCTGAGAACTCCTCCCTGTGGCGTCCCAAGTTCAAAAGATTGTGTGGTGGAACTTCTCACTCCCCTGAACAATACACTTGCAGATCTGTTCGAAAGATACATTCTAACCCAGCTTAATAATTTACCCCGGATGCCAAAGCTTACTAATTGTTCTAGGATAATTTATCTGTTTGCAATGTCAAAAGCTGACTTAAGGTCAAGAAAAACAGTGTGCTAGCCTGGATTAGAGTTTGAGTAGTACTCTGCAAAGCAATGTTGTGTGCTACGTCACGTTATGAATCCGTACAGTCTGTGAGATAATTTACCTTGCAACCTGTACCTGAGTCTGTTCAAAATTATCCTTTCTAGAACTTTGCATACACATGAGGTTAGTGAGATTGGGCGGTATTTATCAGTGTTTGGTTTCGGTATAGGGATGATTAGACTGCGCGTCCAGAGGCCAGGCAGAATACCTTGTGACAAACTTAACCTGCATAGGTGCAAAAGGGGATTACCAGGTACCTGAGCTATAAGGCGGAGGACACTATAGGTAATTCCATCTTCACCTGGTGCAGACGCTTTTCCTTTGAACAGTGCATTGTTCAGCTCCCACTCAGTAATCTCAGCAAAGTCTGAAGGGTCTGTCTCAGAACATCCAATCTCAATGGCAAATTTACGTGCAATTTTAGACTGACTAAGGTGGTTCTGAATATTTGTGGGAAGTGAGCTCAATTTGGACGCTCCAGCCCATTGACTAAGGAGCATGTCTGCTTGTGCAAGAGGACTATGGAACTGCGGGGTGTTAGTTCTTTTGCCTGAGAATCGATTATTTTTTTTCAAGACCTCTGACATTGAGGTGTTATTGTTAATGCTTTGTATGAACTGTTCAAAGTGTTCTTTTCTGAAATGAGTTTTTAAATCCCGTAGATTTTTGTTATCCTTAAGAAACTGAATAAGATTGTCACGTGTATTGTCCTGCTTGTAGATATCACAAAGCTCCTGAACTCGCTTTTGTTCCCTTAATAGTGTAGGGTCACTGACCCACTTAGGTTGCTTTAGGCGTTGTGAATTGTTGCTCTTTAAGGTTTTCTTTGGACAGACCCAGGTGTTGTAGTAATCGGTGACCACTTTCATCATGTCCATGGAGAATTTATCAACACTCGTTACTGTGTAATCGTTATATCAGTCATAAATACGTGATTTAAAGTGGTGCTCAAGGTAAGGAGGAATAGAAATTTTAAGCCTATTTGTTTTTGCAGATAGACTTTTATCAACAGCGTATCTCGTTACTATTGCAAAGTGGTCACTGATTAGCTCTGTTGCAAGCATGCTTCTGACGTTTCCATGCACAAGATCCCTTCCTATTACATAATCTAGCCTGCCCCCCGCCACGTGAATTTCCCTATCTGTATCATATACGGTCATAGATCTATTGTTCACAAAATTTCGGAACTCTTCGCCATTTTCATTGCATTGACTGTCTCCAAATGTATAATGTCTAGCATTAAAATCCCCCATGCATATTGTGCCGTGATTCTGAAATTTGGGCAGTGAATCAGTTTGAAACTTTCTACACCTTGCGTATACATTGTACAGAGAGAAAAACCCAGAGGCTGTTCGAATATGTAAATGCTGATATTGCACATTATTGTCATCAGACTTCTGTACCAACTTATGCGGTATGGTGTCACTGACATAAGTCAATAGGCCTGTCATCCCTGTGTTCGTATAGGAGGGGTGCCCTCTAATTCTAGGGCGGTTTTTATTTTAGTGGCTGATGTGAAGGGCTCTTCTAGACAGATAACGTCAACATTATGGTTATGAATGTAGTAGAGCAAGTCATTAATTCTACGGTTGACACCACGTATATTCCATGAGAGAAACGTAATTATTTTCTTGTCCCCCATACACCCTATGATTAGCTGATTGGTCAAATTTGTGTTTGATGAAGCCCTTTAGTTTGCATATTTCTTGTACAGCATTACATAGCTGTGCTGCATCTTGTGTATTTATATATATAGGTTCTGAACAATTGCAAATACGAACAATAGCTAAGTACAATATATACAAAGGTATAATGAAATCATAAACAAGAACGATATACAATTAATAATAACATATATACAAGAAAAAACGATAAACAACCAATGAGGTAAACTAACCAAAGTGGGTGTTGATGAGAGGGAAGGACTATTGACTGAATAAGGTTGTTGCGTGGTTGTGTTGTTCAGTTCTGGTTTCATCTTCTGTATGTGTAGGGATTCGGAGATGATAAGGTCTGGTCGAGAGGAATGGGAAGATAAAATACTAAAATCTGTGTAGGAGAAAGGATGTGAGTGGAGTAGAGAGTTTTCTCTTATTGCCGAGAAAGATGGTTTACTCAGCGGAAGGCCAGTCCTGAAGGATTTGCCTTTGTGTTCTAAGATGCGGTCTCGTAACCATTGTGAGGTAGATCCCACGTACCGAGCTTGGCAGCAAGGACACTACAATAGAACACAAGTCAGAATTACACATCTTAGAGGTTGTTTTAGAAATTTGGCTATATTGTTAGTCTTGGTGAATACAAAAGTGAATTTAGTTTGAGGGTAATTATTTAGTAACAGTGATTTTAGCTGCTTCCTGATTTCAAAGCTTAAACTACCCATGTACGGTAGTTTAACGTATCTATGGGTTTTTTTAACAGTAGGGACAATGGGCTGTTTTGAGAATATTTTACACAGAAAAAAAAATAGTAATCTTATCAAATAAGAACAATGGGTACCCATTAGTTGCAAAGAAATTTTTAAGAAAAATAATTTCGTCATGAAAAGTTGACCAGTTGCTACACAGGTTATATGCTCGGGTGATTAGAGTTTTTATGCTGTTAATTTTGTATAGATATGGAATGTAGCTAAGGAAGTGAAGTCCGAGGACAGTGAAGGATTTGGCTTTCTGTAAATGCTTGTATGGAGGTGGCCATTGTTTTAGGGATTAGCGTGTGGTAATCGATTGTTTTCCTGCATTCACAGGTAAAATTTGGCTCAGGTGTTTGAGTTAAGATAGTCAGAAACAAAGGTTAACGGGTGAGGGGGGTTTAAAAAAGTTAAGA
>NC_061855.1:12999105-13009105 GCF_019202785.1 Penaeus chinensis | reverse complement strand
CCATCGATTATACAAGAAGGTCTTAAAGTGTGGGTAATAATCCGTGGCTGGGATACGTGAGAAACGTGGTTGGTTTGATGTGCAAATAGCAGCGTAGCGTGCTAGAGTATCTGTCTTTTCATTGCTTGGGATTCCAACATGGCTAGGCACCCAGCAAAATTTGATTGTTTTATGGCGTGTGGACAGGTAGAACAACCAGTTCTGGTTAATAATGGTTAATGGTTAAAAGCAAAATAAATGTGCTAGACATCTAAGGTCATGTAGCACTATAGTAAATGGTAGTGAAGGGTGGTTGAGTTAGTGATTAGTTGTCAAAGTTGGGCAAAGGAATTGACGAGTAAATGGGTTAAGGTTGGGTAAGGTAATGTATAGGGGTTAGATCAAGTGAAGGATGTATATGCATTTGAGGAATGAAAACAGGTTGTCAAAGCAGAAAGTGTGAGAAGTTGTGGGAGGGATCACGAAAATCGGTCCCATCTGGCTGGGCTAAATAGATTATTTAAGAATTTTGTAGAGATGGGGGTAGTAGAAGGACGGGGGCATGTGGAAGAGGGAGTAGTGTTGAGGGAGGTAGTGTTATGGGGAGGTGGACAATAAGGTTGTAAGGTAGTAATAAGGGAGGATGGGGTAGTTGATGAAGAAGATTGTGGGGGTATAGTTGTTGAAGTTGAGCATGTTGGGAGTAGAAATGTCTCCTGGGGTGTTGATTAGGGTGGATACTGTACTAGTCGGCATTGAGGAGGGGGTATTAGTTGTAGTGTTCAGAGCCGTGGTCAAAGGAGAGCCTGGGGTCAGGGAATCGGGCGAGTTTGAATTGGTGGAGCTATTTGATGAAGAGGCAAGCCTCATTGCCTCTAATAATGGTATGGTTAATGGTTAATGGTTATTCATTGTTGGCCATGATAAGCCTGGAGTATGTTGGGGAGAGAAACGGTTCACCCCTCAGGGTCGCTTGAGGGGTAAGGGCTAGACAACTAAAGCAGGGGAATACCGTGCCTATGGCTCCCTCAGGCCGTTCAGGACTGGCACAAAGTCAGCCTTTCATCCTTTCAGCACGGCTCTCACACCTTAGGAAGTGGATAGTAGAAGGGGTTGGTGAAGGGACAGAAAGGAAAAAGTAGGAGGGGGAAAAAAAGACCATGCAAAATTTGTTGAGTCGAGGGCTGAGTCCCAAGGTTGGGGAGTTCTCCAGCATTGGGTCCCAGTCTCCGCCTCCTAAGCCCCCCCACGACAACAACGGGCAAGGGATTGGGGGGGAACCAGTTCTGGATCTTACAAACAAGGGGGTTGGTCGTGTGTATTGATTTTATGAGAGTTAATGAGTTACGGGAGTCAGTAAAAATTGTAAAAGAGGAAGAGGGGAGTGAGTATATGTGTTTTAAGGCAAAAAGATGTGCATACAGTTCTGTAGTAAGGACACTGGATTCAGGAGGGAGGGGGTATTTGAAAGTACGAGTTGGGAAGGTTACTACAAAACCAGCACCGGAGGTGGATTTATAGCCGTCAGCATAAACGTGAATACTGGAGGAATGAGTGGAGGCATGGTCAATGAAATGGGCAAGAAGGACAACCGGAAGAATATTTGATTTTGGTGGGTCAGGGAAGACAGAGGAGCAAATATGGGGGTAAGGTATAAGCCATGGAGGGACCGAATGGACAGAGAACGGGAGAGGTCTGATATGGGGAAAAGGGGAATGGGAGAGGAGGGTATCCATGCGAGTGGAGAAAGGAGTAGGTAAACGTAGGAGAAGAAGCAAAGGTAGGAAGTAGGGATCGTGGGATAGTTAGTTTAGTGAGAGGAAATTGGTGGAATCGAGCATAACATCGGAGAGAGAGAAGGGCACAGCGTCGAGAGAGAGATGGTATGCCTGATTCAGTGTACAGGCTCTCAACTGGAGAGGAGCGGAAGGCACCTAGGACTAAGTGAAGACCACAGTGATGGATTGTATCAAAATGGGTAAGGAGAGAAGTTGAGACAGAGGAGTAGATATGGCATCCATAATCGAGAGTGGAGAGGATCAAGGTAACATGATGAAGAAGGAGAGTTTTTCGATCTGAGCCGCAGGATATATGGGATAGGGTTTGTAAGATTCGGAGACGGCGGCGAGCTTTTTTTATGTAAAGAATATGGTCTCGCCAAGACAGTTTGGAGTCAAAAATGACGCCTTCGATTTGAGGAAAGAAAGATGATGTGGCAGAGGCAATTTTGACCTGGAAAGTACGTCGGGAGAGGATTGACTTTATGAAGACACCCATGTTTCCCCGTATGCCTAGAGAGGACAATTGTTGAAGAATATGTTACCTCCATGTTGTATCATATGATTTATCTAAGTAAAAAAATATAGCTAGAGGATGTGTAAGAAAAGTCTATTGAAGACATATAATGGATGAATTATAAGAGAAAAGGATATGACGGAGGTCGGGTCTGTGAGAGCGGATACCGCGAATATTCCAATGAAGGATAGTTATACTTTCGTTGATTTAGTGATAACAATTGCAATATGTGTTGGAGAATTTGAAGAGGAAGGAGCTAGAGGGTAGGATAAGGAATGAGAGGGGGGAAGTGGTGTTGTATCAGGAGGGGTATTAGGAGGTAGAGGGTCTGGGGAAGGGGATACTTGTGATATAAGGGATTCACGTGTGTATCCAGGAGGGAGTGGAAGGGATAGCGGAGATGGTGGGAGGGTTAATGTAGGCGGGGCTGGAGTTGGGGGGGATGGGTTTTGTTGGGATGGGGTAGGAGGATAGGGTGTAGGGGGAATATGAGTAGGAGGAGGATGGATATCGGCAGTCACTTTGAATGTGGAGGGAGCGGGAATTGTAGAATTTGAAGGTGGATGAGTCAGTTTGGGACTCGATTATATAGTTTTGAATATCAAGAGATTCTGTAATGGAGTTGGGGAGTTTTGTGAGATAAAGGTTTTCTTGTGAGGGGGGGAAGAGAAGACTGGTGTCTGAAGAGTAGGGGCAAAGGAAGGTGGAGGTAATTGTGGGGTAGGGGAAGAGGGGGTGGAACGTTTAGTCTGTCTGCTGCGGGTAGTGCGGGGAGGGAGAGGGGAAGGTGTTGGGGCTGTAGTAGAGATTGAAGTGTCTGGATTTAGGATGGCAAAAGAATTTGACTGGGGAAGGTAGGAGGTAGAAGAGGGGAAGTTAGATGGAGGGGGGGGTACGTTTAGGGGAGGGTGTACGAGCTTGGGAGGTAGGGGGAGTGGCAGAGTGAGCGACATTACTGGAGTAGGGAGTGAGAGAAAAACCTTGTCGACGTGCCTCCTGTCTGGCTTCACGTAAAGTGAGTCCAAGTATGAATCTAACAGTTGCTACCTCACTCAAATTTGTAGGTGGGGCAGCCTCTATAAAATACATTATGGGGGCCGCCACAGTTGGCACATGTGCATGATTGTGCAGAGCAGTTTGATCGAGTATGGCCAGGTTGGGCACATAGCGGGCATCTGGCTGTGGAACGGCAGTGTTTGGCTGGGTGTCCTAAACGCCAACAAGTTTGGCACTGACGAGGAAGTTGATATGGTCGGACAGGGAGGGATTCTCCACCGATGTAAACATTAAAGGGTAGGTCATGTCTACGGAAAGTCATATTGGCTATGTTAGTGGGTTTCTTACGATGACCTCTGGGAGGAATGGAGTAGCATTGTACTGATGTCGCATCATAGTCCATGAGACAGGCGAGTAAGTCTTCTCCACAATCTGATCAATCTTTGTCATATATTGGGCAATTTGCTGAGGAGATTGAAACAGTTCCGGTGCAAGTATTGAGGGTTGGATGGGGTTCTGTAGGGTGGGATTGCCATATAGATCAGTTAGATTTGTTAATGCTATAGCTTGATTTTTAGATGTTACTGTGACGAGGCAAGAGCGGTCGGGTCGGCTACGGAAAGAGACTTTGCCTACTTGTTTTTGGAGACATTGCTGGAAGAGAAGGGTGTTGTCAGAGTAGGGAGCTGTGGGAGGGATCACGAAAAATCGGTCCCATTGAGCTGGGCTAAATAGAGTATTTAAGATTCTTGTAGAGGTCGGGGGCGTGTGGAGGAGGGAGTAGTGTTGAGGGGGGTAGTATTATGGGGAGGTGGGCAATAAGGCTGTAATGTAGTAATAAGGGAGGATGGGGTAGTTGAAAGTTGTGGGGGTAGAGGTGTTGAAGTTGATCATGTTGGGAGAGTAAAAATGTCTCCTGGGGGTTGAGTGTTGATTAGGGGCAATGAGGCTTGCCCCTTCATCAAATAGCTCCACCAATTCAAACTCTCCTGATTCCCTGACCCCAGGCTTTCCTTTGACCATGGCTCAACAACTACCCCTCCTCAGTAGGTATTGAGGAGGGGTAGTTGTTGTAGTGGTCGGTGGTCGGAGCCATGGTCAAAGGAAAGCCTGGGGTCAGGGAATCAGGAGAGTTTGAATTGGTGGAGCTATTTGATGAAGGGGCAAGCCTCATTGCCCCTAAAAGTGGAATTACATCATTATTGGCCATGGTAAGCCTGAAGTATGTTGGGGAGAAAAAAAACAGTCTACCCCTCAGGGTCCCCTTGAGGGGTAAGGGCTAGGTAAAAGTAGGGGAATACCGTGCCCATCGCTCCCACAGGCCATTCAGGACTGGCACAAAGTCAGCCTTTCATCCTTTCAGCACGGCTTTCACACCTTAGGAAGTGGATAGTAGAAGGGGTTGGGGAAGGGACAATAATGAAAAAGCAGGAGGGGAAAAAAGACCATGCAAAATTAGTTGAGTCGAGGGATGAGTCCCAAGGTTGGGGAGTGCCCCAGCATTGGGTCCCAGTCTCCGTTTCCTTAGCCCTCCCACGACAACAATGGGCAAGGGATTGGGGGGGGACATCAAGAGTGAACATTTGGAAAAGGAAACTAAGAAGAAAAATATTTTTGTCTTTATTTGCTACAACTAACATCATGAATCCTATATACTGTGATTACTTACTATATAAGAACAATTACCTATGACAAAATACTTTGTCAGATTGCATTGTTAATCAAGGAATAATTGCATTGATATTTGAGGCACCTAGTGAGAACAACTGGAATCTGGCTTAGTTAAACCATTGTCAGTTTACATGGAAAATAACAATTGCAAAGAGTGGCAAGTTTTACATTGCTCATTATTTTCAATTTCTCAGGCAGGTATTACTGTGCATCTAAGCCAAATCCCACATCTTGAGACAACCACAGCCATGGAAGGTTGGCTCGGAATCTTCTGGCACCACTGATTTAACAAAGTCAGCACTTCTTCAGTGTCTCATCTGAGGAACATTTCACATTAAAAACAAATGAGAAAAAAAATTGAATAACAATTGTGATAAAAAACAATATAAGTGTATAATAAATACCTTTGAGTTGAAAGTGTGGTTGTCTCTTAATTCTCAGAAAAAAACACATTTCATAGTTTCTAAATAATTGAAATTGTGATGCACACATAAAATACTATTCAAAAAAAATCTTCAGACTTTTTATCCTGCTTATATCATCACTAAAACAAAAGGGCAATCAGTGTTTACAAAGGAAAGTCAAAAATTACAAATCAAAAACAAAAAATCAGTAAGTAGCTTTCCAATACACATTATGCCAAGAAACTTGCTTTAAAATCTCAATATTATTTCTGAAAAAGAATTTCTCCAATATCTTTCTAAAACAAATCTGCCCTACTGTGTGGCTACTTGTGTCCCACTAACACTTCATCCAATTGTAATAGGACTTCCCGGACCAGCTCCAATGAAAATACAATAATGCAAAGCCTTCCTCCTTTAACCCACAGGTTCTATTGTCAAAATTAAGAATCCCAGATGACAGGGAATACATTTAATTTTTTGGGACTGTTTGGATTAAAGAAATGTTAACAATAATTAATCCGAGGTCATTTACAAAACTTCATATCATGTAAATGACACCTTGATAACATTTTCAAAGTTATTAGTACTCATTAACATTATAATGAGTCTGTTCCAAATTCCCATGTTTTACTGGTGATGAGGTGTGATCTGATTGAAGAAATGGGTGAATAAAAATCTGGAATCACAAAGAATAATGACTTTTTCCCTGACTATCCCTACACTATACTATGCTCTTGCAACAGCCTTCTGGGATAATTCGTACAATCAGTGAAACTTGTGGGCAAAACCATTATCAGATATCAAGCACACTAACATGGGTCAAACAATCACCCTGGTATAGAGCTGCATGTGCACTAATGCACACCTGTCCCCACACAATTTTATTGAAAATTATGCCGATCACAAATGGGTTAAGCCATTAACTTTAATGAACAGTCTACATTAGTACCAATAAACAAACACCATATTCATGTCTTTTTGTAATATAAATTCAACATCACACATAATACACACTGCTCTAAAGATCCCTAAAATCTATTTCACAGAGGACCTGAGCAATATGTTCTGGATCTAAGGCTTTCTTCATGAACTGGTATCTTTTCTTTTTCTTCCTTTTTTTAACTGGTCATTTGGAAACTAACTTGTAATCTTAGAACAGGTGGAAATTTCTGTCACTATTTAATATTAATGTGGGGGAAGGGGGCAATCTGGTATTTTTCGGACTAAAAACAGGAAATGTGACATTGTGTGACATGAAGCAAACTATTTCATATATTGCATTTTATGTAAGTAAATAAAACATTATGATGAAATAACAACAAACAACTTTTGTGAAATATTAATATTTTAAAATTTGCTTCAAAGCAAGAGAGAAAACAAATCTGTACTAAATAGAGAATGAGAAAAAATCTAAATAACACAATGTTACCTTAACCAAAAAATTTACACAACTAGAATATGTTTGCATTGATTATTCATGGCACAAGAGAAAAAGCTTGTGTCATAATAACATTAAGATAATAGTTAAAAAGATTTCAGTTTTGAGAGGCTAACAAAAAATACATATGTATATGTATGTATACATTTATACATGCATATAAACAAATACATACACACACACTTTTTAACAATGTACATGCATATGTATGTGTGTGTATATTGTACAAGTTATATGTACACATTTATAAGTATATATATGTATATGTTAATATATTTACAGTACATATACAGATGCATACATACATAAATATATACACACACATTCATACACATAAATTTTAAGAAAAAAATCAAAAGCAGAATTTTAGTGAATTGCTTTCAAAATACCCATCACAACTCTCACTACATATAAACTACAGAAAACACTAACCTTTTTTTTCTTATTTTTGACTGTCATTTTCTATGAGAACAAGAATTAATTTTCATAAATCATGAATCTTAAGGATCATTGTACATTACATTGGACCATCACACATTACAAATGAGTGACCATTCATTCATAATCATGTGAATTAACATTGTAATTTTTGCTCTTTGCATCAGTCTCTAAAAATATACGTCTGTGTGAATTTACCACCAGCTGTCCATCATACTTTGCATGAAAAAATATGAAAGTAATCAAGTATCACCAGCTTCTTTGATAACAAGAACAATATCAAAATAAAATTAAAAGATTCCTATGTATGCACATACCTAAATTTATTCCCTGACTGTACTCTTAATTTTTGAACACACTACTTGTAATGAGATAACCTTGTAACAATAATGCAGAATATTAAACAATAACTGTTTAAAAAACCTGCTCATCTGGAAACTTGTGCAAACAATCAAACCAGAGATTCTGTCTATAAAAAATGATCAAAGCACAATATTCTACATTATAACCAAAGGCTACATGTCCAGAGAATAGTTCAAGCTAATGCAAGAATATATGGCAAGCTGCCAAAAGTGCACACCTGGATTGTACAATGAATCAAGACTTGTGGGTATAGGTAATTACACTAAATACTGTTCATAAGAAAAGAACATAAAAGAAAAAGCTTCATTACTTCATTAATCACTTGTTTATACATTTTTTGGGGGAAAAAGTAGCTGTAGTTATGATATTTAAAAATAAATCTATTGTGTATATATGTAAATTATTGCCATTGGTTAAAAAAAAAAAAAAAAAAAAAAAAAATCTATCAACAAGAAAGGTATTACAAAACCTTTCTTGCTAAGTAAAATAACTACATGAATTCTTGTCAGCTAAAGCAAAATTGAAACTCTCCTTACTTGCTTGTACATCTTTCCATGAAAAGGAATAAAATTCTTTCATTGCACATTTTGCACAATACTAACATTTCAGCTAAAATGATTATCTGAACTGTTAAGTCTTCCCTTACAGCAGCTTGGAATACATTATAACTATCATGAACAGTCCTTTATAATGTAAGTAAATTTCTGCCTTTACTTCTTCTGTGCCAACTCAAACAGATTCTTCATATCCAGAAGAGCCTTCTCAATCTGTCGAGCAAACCTTTTGGAATCCTAAAGAAGAAGGACAAGAGGTTAATAATCAATAACAGAGCTTCTCTTTGGCAAAAACAGCTTATCAACAAAGTCAAGACCAGTAGTATAGTTTAATGGCTTGTAGATAAAACAATACAGGGAAAGTGAAACTGATCTTCCAATTATCCTTGTCAATAATCACATACGATTGGAAACTAAGTACGTTCCCACTTACTGTAACAGGAGAGCTCTTCTTGCTTGAAATGTGGAAAAACAGCGTGTCTTCACCAGCAATGATGTAGGAAACACCGTAACCATCATCAGCAACAGGTCCAAAACCACCGCCAGCACTGATACAATCGGGGTTCTTCGTCAGATCCATTCTGTTAGTTTGGCCATGGGGGGTTTGGGATGTGCTAAGACGCCAGGGCTCAGATAACACCTCCTGTGATGATGAAATAGTTTTAAATGTTTTTATTAAGCCTATTTGTGCATCCAAATCAGGGATAATTTCTATAAGCTTTCCATGGGTAGTATGACAATCACATAAAATTCCTAAAAGATATCTTTTTTGGGGTTTGTTTGTACTTTACTTGGGATTTAGTGGTGTTTAACCTAAAATACTGTTTTATGCTTAGTTGGCTACACAGCTGAATAATAGCTTTATTTATCTTAATCCCTTGGTGACGGGTTAAGAAAAATTTTAAAAACACCACTCTGGCGATCAATGGCAACGCACCGACTTTCAGCGTGGGAGTTCGGTACATCAAGCCAAATCACCGGCTCACTGCCGCGGTATATAGCTGCACGCCAGAGATCAAGTGGTTTATTATGACGCCTCACGGAGTGACCCGTTAGAATAGCACAATTCTAAAAGTAACAGTTTGAAACAACACTCGCCACTCACATTAAGGAAGGGACTATCCACTTCAAGGTACTTAGAGATGACATAGAGGCAGAAAAGATGACGGTCAATCCCCTTTCCACACATGGCATCTTGATAACCTCTCTGGTGTTGGCCACAGGCTTTACGTAGCAGAGTAACACAGTCTTCATCCTAGAAAACAACCCAGAATTAAGTTAAATGAATAATCATTAAAAGATGAAAACCTAAAGTAGATCATAAATTCTAGATTAGAAAGTGATGTATAACAGATTGACCGATCATAAAACTCTCATTTATAAAAATTAGAAACTGACTTTATAGCACATTGACATGCAGTGACCTAATTCCAATCAAAGAAACTGTTCTTGATGCTCAGCTCACAGAAGCCCTAATAAGTGAAGCAGTACACTAACCGTAGAAGACTTGTCTTCCATGGCCTTGACCCAAGCGGCCGATTCGATTGTGCAAGGTCTCACAGTCTCAGTTCTTCCATCCCTAAACAGCCTGGTCATACTGGCTTCATATGTCAAGTTAAACTTCCCAGCATCCTTTGGGGGATAAGGCAAAAATAAATCAATATATAAGATTAAATTTACAACTGATGTAATTCCACAGGAAAACTAAGAAGGCTTGCTTAATACCAAGGACTTCGTCACTGATTTTACTGCATTTTTATGTATAACCATGAGCACTTCAATAACATACATATCTTCAAAAAGTCATAAAATAAGAAAATACCCTGAAGTACGCCAGTTGTAGAGCCATCTGGATATATGCA
>NC_061855.1:12971605-12994105 GCF_019202785.1 Penaeus chinensis | reverse complement strand
AGAGAGGAAAGAGAGAATGAGAAAAAAGAGGGGAGAGAGAGAGAGGGGAGACAGAGAGAGAGAGAGAGAGAGAAGAGAGAGAGAGAGAGGAGAGAGAGAGAGAGAGAGAGACAGAGAGAGAGAAAAGACGAGGAGGAAACAGGGGAAAGGGGAAGGAGAGGAAAAAGAGGAGAAAAAAAAAGGTGAAGAGAGAGAGAGAGAGAGAAGAGAGAGAGAGAGAGAGAGAGGGAGAGAGAGAGAGAGCGAGTAGAGGACTAGACAGACAGACGACTACAGAGAGAGAGAGACCACGACAGGAGAAGACAGACCAGCCAGAAACAGAGAGAGACAGACAGAAGAGAGAAGGACAGACAGACAAGAAGGAGAGACAAGACAGACAGCACAGAGAAGGACAGACAGACAGAGAGAAACAGACAGACGACAAGAGAAGACAGACAGACAGACAGAGAGAGAGACAGACAGACAGAGAGAGGACAGAGACCCGACAGACAACCAGACAGACAGACAGACAGAACAGGAGAAGAGCAGAAGAGAGAGTATGGATGAGAGCGAGATGAGAGGGAGTCGAGAGGAAGAGGGAGCGAGAAGAGAGGGAACGAGAGGGAGGCGGAGGGAGAGCGGCGAAGAGAGGAGAGAGGGGTGGATAGGGAGAGCGAAGCGAGAAGAAGAGAGAGGGAGGGAGGGAGAGGGAGGGAGAAGGGAGTGAGGGAGGTGGGGGTGGGAGGGAGGTGGAGAGGGGGGGTAGGGTGGGCGGGGTGCATGTGTGAGAGGGGAGGATGTGTGGGAGGGGTGCTGTGATGTGATGTGTGGACTTTATGTGTGTATTACATAGAGGTGACAGGGAGGTAGAACACTATGGGAGTATAGGAGTGAGGAGTAGTGTAGAGGAGCAGTGAGTGTGTGCCGGCTGTGTGTAGCGAGATGAAGTGTGTCTTGTGGTGTGGGTGTGACACAACAAAAGGAAGGAGAGATGGTGGGTGTCTGTCACAGTTTGGCAGGGATAGTATAGCGAGAGGAGAGATAGTATATATAGGAGAGAGGGGGGGGAGGGGAACGAGGGGTATAGGAGAGAGGGAGGGAGAGGTAGAGAGAGGAGAGAGAAGTGAGGATAGGGGGAGAAGGGACAGAGAGAGGACAGAGGAGAGCAAGACATGCGAGGTATGAGAAGAGACAGAGAAGAGGTAGAGAGAGAGAGGAAGAAGAGAGAGAGAGAGGGAGAGTAGGGGGATACATAACAAAGAGAGAGGAGGGGGGGGAAGTCAAGGAAAACCAATACAAGAAGGAACATGAAGCAGAGGGACGTGGCATCTCAAGGAGAACATGAGTAGGAGGCTCGAGGTCGCTTATGTCTCACGTAACGTCCTCTCTCACTCTCTCACGCCGCTCCATACTCCCTCAGTACCTGGATCTCTCCATCTCTCTCTCCACTTTCATTCTTCCCCTCTCTCTCTCTCTCATCGTACCTTCAGCCTTTCTCTCCTCTCCTCCCTCTCTCCTCTTGCCATTCCTTCCGCTCCTTCTCCCCCTGTCTGTTATTTCCCGCTCTTTGCATCCCCTCTACAACTCTCCTCTCCGACTCCAGTACTCAGTCATCCCTACAAGATCCCATACCCGAGTCGGCCCTCCGTCTCCTTCCCCTCCCCGGTTCTTCCCCTGTCCTTACAGCCTACCTCTCACTCGTCTGGCTCTCTCCGGATTTTCGATGCTTCCATCTGCTTCACACCTTTTCCCCGGTCACTTTCTCTCCTCGTCCTTTCTCCTCCTTCTCCTTTCATTTCCTCTCACTCATCTCCTCTTGCTTTTCTATCTTCTCCTTTCTACACTCTCCTCTCCTGCTCCCTCCATCTTTTCCCTCTCTTCTTTTCGTCGCCCCCGTCCTCCCATTCTTCATCTTATTGACACTCCTCTCATCACTACTCGCAAACTACTTTCTGCTTCCTTTCACCTCTCTCGCTATCCTTCTTCATTCCTTCACGTCGTGTTCTCATCGCTCCGTCCTCTTAGAGCGTCGTTCGTCCGCCCTCGCTATCTCCCTCGCTGGGTTCTCTCTGTCTCTCGCCTCTCTCCTCCCTTCACTCTACTCCTCTCTCCTTTCTATCTCTCCGTAACTCTCCTTCTCTCTCTCCTACCTCCCCCCACTCTCTGTCGCCACTCACTCAAATCTCTCTTCCACCCTCAGCTCTCTCCTCCCCGCTCCCTCGCCTCCTCCTCCACATCCCAATCCTCCAACCGCTGCTCTCCCGTCATCAGTCTCTCTCCCCTCTCCCCCGTACGATTCATCTCTCGCTCGTCTCCTCTTCTCTCTTCTACCTATCCTTCTCTTGCCTGCTCTCTAACGCTCTTGCTTGCTACTCCATCCTTTCTAGCCAGTCTCTTCTGCTTTGCTTTGTGCCTCGTCCGCGCCTAGCGTCCGGCCGGCCCCGTTTCAGCGCCTGTCGCGCCAGACCGGGCCTTTCTCACGGTGCGGGTTTGTGCCTCGTACGACTCGTGCGATACTGCTAGCTCTGCTGCGGTCTACCGGGGTCAGGTGGCCAGGCTCCGAACTCCACTACAGTCCGTGCATACCTCCTCCTCTGTCTCTCTCTGCTCGGGCGCCCTGCTCTTGTCCGCGTGGGCTCTTGCTCCGTCCGGTGCCGACTGTCCGGTCTCCCTTGCTACTCCTTACTTTCCTCGTCCTGTCCTCCTCTCCTCCGCGTCTCCGCTCCTCCGCTCCCTCCGTGCCGATGCACGTCGCCCCTCCTACGCTACCTTCTCCTCCTATCCCACTCTATCCGCCACTACCCCGGACGCCCTCGTCATCATCACCTGCGCCCCTCCCGCAGCTCTGCGCTACCTATCACGCCTCCTCTCTCGCTCCTGCACCGCTCCCCTCCCGCCGCTGCTCCTCTCCACGTCATCTTCTGCGCCGCTCTACTTCTTCCGTAACTTCCCTACACCAGTCCCCTCTAAATCTCGCCTCTCTCACTCATCTCGGTCACCCTCTTGCCCGCTCCCACTCCCTCCTCCGTCGTCGCGAGCTTCCCTCCCGCCCGGTGCTCTCCTCTGCCCCCCCCCGGTTACCTCAAGGACTTTACTACGAAACATTGCCCTTTCGGTACGACGTAGCGCACTCCATTAACTCTCTCACACAATACGTACCGGCATACACGCGCCCATCCGCTCCTCCGGTCCTGTTACTTCTCCGCTCCTCCCTTCCCCCTCTCCTGCTCTTCTCTCTACTAGTCTCGTCTGTCTACATAGCTCTCATCCTTCCGCGCTGCCTCCACTCGCCCCTGTCATAACGCACTGGCCACGCCGCCCTCGCCCTCATCTCTGCTCCCTCTCAGGCCCCATCCCTATCCTCTCATTCTACTCCACTTCCTCATTTTTCTCCTGTTTACTCGCTCTCCTTCCTCGCTCAGCCTATACTCTACAGTCCAAATGCCTTACTTCCTGTCGCCCTCTCTCAACAGACCTTCTCGACCTCGCAGAATTGGCGCTTAAGACCAAGCACATCATCATCTCGCCCCACAATCGAAGCGTGGTGGGTCAGGAGGCGGCGTGGCATTGAAGTAGACGCGCCCTGAATCCTCTTTCCCCTACCACTTCGACTCTTACTCACCTTCATCCTTCTTGACTCTGGTCTAAAGACCCTTCTCTCACCCTCCTCCCCACCTTCACGTTTTGCAAGCGTTCCCGCCACCCCAGACTCCTGCTGACTTAGTTCGACGCCCTCACCAATCTCCACTTCACGTTCAGGCCTCTAATAAGACCGGTCTCTGCTTACTACCATACCTACGGCTCCAGCTCTCGCCTCAACCACTCCCGCTGTCATCTACCGCTCTCCTCCTCCTCACCGGCCATCTCTCATGACTTCGAAAGCGCCCCTCACCGCTCGCAAGCTCCCGAACGAGAGCACCCTAACTCTAGCCAGCGGCAACGCCCGCTCCAGACACCGCCGCGTCCCACAATCCCACTAACAGCTCAACGCGCTCCCGCGTCCCCCCTGCTACGCGTCAGTACACACTCGAAGAGCACGAGGACCCCTCCCAACGAGAGAATCCCACTCCGCTCCACCGTCCCGTACGTATTGGATAGGTCACCTTCCAAGCAAGCGCCCCCTCCCTCGAAGCTCATCACCTACCCTCAGGCATTGTAAGCATCGGTAGTCCTCGTATTTCCATCGCACTCTTCACATATCGAATACATCTCTAGCGCCCCTATATTATCCTCCTAAACACCATCTCGATCGGGAGGAGAACCCTATCAGGCAGTCTCTCCTCTCCACAGCTCGCTCCGCACGACCTCACAAAGTCCGGATACAGCGAAATGAACGAGCTCGCCCGCACGCTGAGCGCCAGCTCTCAGTGCACTACTCTCTCCCTATATTCTCCCTAGCAAACCTCAGCGCCTCTCCCTCAAATCTCCGTCAATTCCCCGCTTTATTAGACCGCGACCTCCTTCTCTTCGCTCCGCGAGCTCGTCACCGCTCCTGCAGCTAATCCACTATAACCCTTACCGCCAAGAGTCCGCATGTACGTGATCCACCGTCTATCTAGCCCGTACGGTACCTCTCTCCACCCTCTCCCACCCTGCCCGTCCGTCATCGCTTCCCTCCCATAGGCCGCAGGGACAGACATGAACTACCCCTCCCCCCCGCCTCCACTCCACACCCACGTCCCTATCACCTCCCTCTCCACAAACTCGTACGTCAATCACCTTCCCCTCTTGTGCTGCGCTCGTAGCGGTCTCTCAGACCGCGGTTCATCCACGACATCGGCTAGCTTCTCCACCGAGCGCGACCCCTCGACCGCTCCACCGTCTTCCCGCAGCTCAATCCCGTCACCTCGCACGTGCTCTCCCTCGCCGTCTCACCTCTCTGCATCGGTTACGTGCCAGCGCATCTCCTCTCCCAACGTATCAGGGCTAGAAGGGTACTAGTTCGAATCGGCACGCATCACACGCTACTTGACTACCTCGTGAGCACAACTCGTCTTCGCTCCCGGCCACATCTCAGGACTCGTCATTCATACAGACTGCAAATCGATCACGGCATAAAATGACCTGACACCACAGTCGAGACGACATGTGTACCGGGACCTCAAGCATTAATCAACACCTCCGATAAAGCCAGTATATTCCTCCGCGCTGAGAAAGAAAACCACATTCCAATGATAGTGAACATATGCGAGCATATTTCTTGTGAGAGAGAAGAGCTCTCACTGTCCTTCTGTCATTTGTCCTGTCTGTCAGGTACTGTCTGTCTGTCTACGCCTGTCTGTGTCACACTCCGAAAGAGAGCCAAACACGCTCCATACCTCTTCAGTCCCTTTACGACGCTTGGCATTCGCACGCCACTACGAATCAGCCTACCGGTCCATGACCCATGGCTGGGGCTTGGTAGCGTGTCCTCATCTGTCTCATTCGTAACTCGTCTCTCACCAGTTGGTCTTCTCTCCCCAAAGCTCCACCTCGCTCTCTGTCTGTCTGCTTCTAGTCTGTCTTCTGTTTGGTGTTCTGTGGCTTGGGTCTGTGTCGAGTCTGTCTCTGTTCTCTCTCGTGTCTGAACTGTCTGTTTTCTCTTCTTCAACTTTTCCTTCTCAGATGACTCTGTGGGGACTGAGTTGTCGGTATTCATGGTGCCTGGTGTACGGTATTCCTTCTAGTCTCTCTCCAGTCTGTGCTGCACGGTGACAATCTATGCGTACGACGTCAGTCATGTCTAGTGCCGTCCTGTGGTGGATAGTTTGGTCACCTGTCACGGCTCCAGATCTGCGTCTGTCATTCCAGTTATTAGGACTGGGATGGGTCATGGTCTCCGAGCACCAGAGTCCTTCCATCGTCCTTCTCTAGCTCACCTCTCTCACCGCACACTTCTCTACTCATCTTTGCAATCTCACTCCTCAGTAGGTCCTGGCTCTCACCCTGCACTCTCGGTCACTCTAGACCGCCTGTCAAGTATCATCCTCAGTCTGCTGCTCTCCAGACTGGTTGAGTACCTCAGTATCTCATTCCCAGCATCGGCACGTCCCTCCTCTGTCGGAGGCTCTCGATGTCGTGTCTAGGTAGCTGAGGACCCTCTGGTCGTCTCTGTCTGGATCATCTCTCGTCTAGTCTTCTGTCTGGTCTGAACTACTATCACTGGCTACCCCCTCGCTATCTTCCCCACACCCTACCTCACGCCCATCCATCAAATCTCCCACCCCCCTCCTCCCCTTGACCCCTCAACCTTCATCGCCAAGTCGTCACACTCTTCCCCTACCTCCCCCGGTTCTCCTCGTTCCCCTCTCCGCGCTCTCGTCTTGCTCGCCCCTCAACAGGTTTAGCTCTCGCGCCGTCGTTGCCTCTCTTCCGTACGCCCTCTCTCATTCTCTTCGCTCTTTCCTCTCGCCCCGGGTCCCCGCTCCCACCCATCGACCTCATATTCTGTTCCTCGGTGCGCCCGTTCCTGTCGCATGCGCTATGTGCCTTCCGTCTTCACCCTCCCCCTTCCTCGGTCCCATCCTCCTCCCCTCTCTCCCTCTCTCTCTCTCCCTTCCGTCCTCTCTCTGTCGTTCCTCTGCCCTCTTCCACTCTCCCTCCTTCTTCATCTCCTCCAGCTTCTCTCCTCCCTAGTTCGACGCTAACCTATTACTCTCTGTCGCTGTCTTGCTCTCGCTTCCTCAATCGTTCTCCTCCTATCCTCCCCTCATCTTTCTTCTCTCTCGTCCTCCACTTGCTCTCTCCTCTTTCTCCCTTCCGTTCCTCCTACGCTCTTCCTCATCTCCTGTCCCTCCATTCCTTTCTTCCTGACTCTTCCCTCGCTCTTCTCTCCGTCGCCTCAACACCCGTTCCCACTCTCTTCCCCTCAAGTCCCCTCGGTCACTCTCCTTCTCTGCTCCTCTACTCTCGCTGTTACCTCTTCCTACTCCTCCCTCGCCTCCGCTCCCTCGACTCGCCTCCCCCTCTCTCCCTCCTACTGCTCTCTTCAGTCCCTTCTCTCTACCTCCCTCTCCCTCTCCGTCTCCACCTATCTCTGCCCCTTCTCCGTTCTCTCCTCCCCGACCCGTCCATCCTCACTCCCTCCTTCCCGGGACTCCTCTCATCTCACGACTCATCCTCCCCCTCTTCTCCTCTCTCTCTCGCGCTTCTCTTCTCCTCTTCATTCTCCTTCTCCACATCTCATCTCCCTCCTCTCAAAGCTGTCTCACGTCCATGCCGTCTATCAACTCTCCCCCTCTTCTCCGTCTCGACTCTCTTCGCTCTTCTCCTCCTACCATTCTCTCTCGCTCCCATCTCTATCTGCCTACTCCTCATAAGCCTCTCGCAAAACTCGCCTCTCTCGTCTCTTCGCGTCTCAACTCCCTCTCTCTCCACCTCGTCCACCCTCTCTCTCTCTCCCGATCGACGTGTCTCAGTCCATTCAACCTCCCCTCCTATCACTAATTCATTACTCTCAGTCATCATCCTCACCCACTCCTCGCTCCTCACACTCTCGAACCCGAACTCCTTATAATACCGATCTACCCCACACCTCCAACCAATCCCCTCACCACACTCTATCTACCAACTCTCAAGTCAGCAAATAAACTCTTGACAACTTCACTTTCCCGTCTCTCTCATGCTGACACACGCTCTCTCATCTCTCTCTCATCCTTCTTCTTCTTCCTCACACATCCTCAACCTCAAACTCAAACTACTGTCTACACTCGTCCTCTTAACACCCCCTGCTCCACTTCCATACATCTTTCCATCACCTACACCACCACGCATCCCCCCACCACGCCTTTCACACTACACCCTACTCACTCTCCTCTATCTACTCTCAACGTCTCCTCTTCTCTCATCATCTCTCGCTACTCTCAATATTCCCGTCGTCTCCTCTATCCTCTGACACTCTATCTATCTCCTCTCTCTTCATTTCCTCCTCAACTAACTTACAAACTCAATCTCTCTCTCCTCTCTCTCTCATGCATCCTCTCCACACACCTCTCCTCTACCTACTCTCCATCCGCCGACATATGCAATTCTAAGCTCCCATCAGTAGCTCTCGGACTACTGCCCATCTACTTCACATCTCTCTACATAAGACCTCAGCATCCAGATCACCTACCACTCTCTTTCCCAGTCTCTCCTCCTTCTCCTCTCTCTTCATTCTCTCCATTCTACTCGCTCTATCTCTCTCCTCAGTCAAGCCTCTCACGCTTTCATTCATATAACTCATCGACTCTCTTCTCCTCCTGTACTTCCTCTCTCTCTCTTTCCATCTTCTCAGCGAACCTCTCTTCTGCTCTCTCTCCACTCTCTGACAATTTCCCCAATCACTCGATAGATTCATCACTCTCTCAACACTCCACACTGGAGGTCACGAAATTCTTTCCACTTCTCAAGTCATTCTCACTGAGAACTAGCTCTTCTGTGCTCCCTCTCTAGCTCTCTCCACTTCTCGCGTCTCTGTCTCAGCAAAGAGTCTCTAATCTGACTCTCGTGCTACTCACCGATTACATAGCATCAAGTCTCTCTCACTGTATCTCTAAATAATTAGAAAATGAGTGCGTCTTAGACAATCTTCAAAGCAAGAACAACCAAGAACAGCAACCGGGGTACACACTATGTCATCTTCACTGCAAAAAAATGACGTCACTCTACTTCATCCTCTCCGTCTCACATCCTCCCGTGCTCAACCTCAAGTTCTCTGGTCTCTCAAGTCTAAGTGCCTCTCGCATTGAATAGGTCTCTCTCTTCACGCTCTCTACCCCCCTGGTTTTTTTACTCTTCAAATTTCTCTCACTCCTCTAAATCATGAAGCACTCATAGGTCTCGCCCTCAGCAAACCGCTCCTGATACTAATTCACTTTCAACCCACTTCTCAAACTTCACATCTCATAATCTCGAATCTGTCGTCAAGAAGCAATGAAAGAAGCTATCTCACTTCTCCTCATCTTCTCTACTATACGTCTACAATAGCACGTACTCTAGGGTTCCCCCCCTTTTTCCTTCGGAACGACTCACTCTCTCTACAACGATCGTGACAAAAAATCAAACACTCGACTTCTCAACTCCCTCGTACTCTTCTCTCTCTAACACAAATTCTCTACTCCTCTCCTCCGCGTCTCAAATCATATCGAAAGCCATAACATCATTCAGGAGTCCATCAAAATCAGCTAACTCCTAAGATCTCTCCTCTCAATCCAAGAACTCTCCACACTCATAGTCTTTCTCTCACTCGAACTCCTCACTCTCCTTAAGTACAAGTCCAGGACACGTACGTTGCATTGCTCACAATGAACTCTCATCAATTAACTTCACACCCTACAACCTCACTATCTTCCACCGCACTTCAATAACTCGTTTTGCTACTTCTCTCTCTACTCAGTCAACACACGCTGGCACTTCTCTCGTATAGACTCCTCGATCTCTCTTCTCATCTTCTCTCCTCTGTCTTCATCTCTAATTCCATACTCTCACTCCTGGATCTCATCTACTCTCGTAATCTCACGTCTCTCCTATCTCTCATCTCATTCCCTCTCTCTCCTTAATCAGCTTGCCGCGTACAATGCATTGTGTCTCTCTCTCCAATATTCACTAGTCATTCTCTCTATCTCACGTTCGATTCTCTCGAGCATCTTCACACTCTTTCTCATCAATTCTCTCTAGCATCTCTCCCAACAGATACGTCTGTAACCGCGATTACCAACTATGTCTTTCTCCTCTCTCCGTACCACTCAGCAGTACAACATCCCTCTCACTCACACTTTATGCCGTTGGTCTCTCGAAAGTCTCTATCTCTCAGAGATGAGAACATAAATATGCAAAACCTAGATTCTGGATGATTCTCATATCCATACATCTCCCTCTACTCATTCTTCTCTGCTCTCTATCTCAAGAATCCCCATCTCTCTCTTCCGTGTCGATGCTCTCAACTATCTCTTATCTGATGATTCACAACGATGACACATTCATCTGGCATCTATCACACTTCACAAACTCTCTCCAACTATCTAAGAAAACAAGCGATCTCTCAGACCTCACACATCTCAGAGAATCCGTGTTTCTCTTCTCTCACACCTCGACCGATCACACTCCCTCCAACACCAACCATCCTCACTACTCCTGTTCCTCTACCGTCATCACATCTGCGTCTTCTCTTGACCCTCTTCCTCTCCAATCATCCCTCAAGTTCTCGTTCATCATTAACTTCTACGTTCAGTTTGAACTCGGTCTCACATACATGAAACGTAGGTACACCCATCTATATACTCTGCTTCTTCTCTCTCCCTCTGTTCTCTCTCTCCCCTCTCCTTTTCTCCTGTCCTTCCTAAGTCTCTCTGTTACTTCTTCTTCCTCTCATCACTTCTCTCTCCTCCCTCTTCTCTTCAGTCTCTTTCTCAATCACACATCTCTCCATTTCTCAGTCCCTCGTCATACTCCTCTCCCACTCTCATTTCCCCCCCCCCCCTCACATCCTCTCTCGCCTCCTCTCTTCACTTCTATCCTTCTCTTCATCTAGATCCTTCTCGTCCTCTCTCCTCGTACTCCCACCTCGCGTCTGCTCTATCTCAACTCTAATCTCTCTCTCGCTCTCCCCCTCACTTTCACCTCTCGTCAACTCTCTCAGCTCGTACTCGCGAGTCAAGCTCACTCTCTCATAGAAGGTCACTCTGTCTCTAGCCTCGGTTCTCTTCTCAGTGGCCTGTCTCCCTCGAGTGCTCCTCTCGTCTCTCTCGTCTCCTCGTCTCTCTCGTCATGCTCATGTACTCCTCTCGGAGGAGTCCTTCGCCCCCGGCTAACTGAAGTGTCGCTCTCTCTCGATACTCTCCTCTCAATTCAGTCCTCTCGTCTCTTTATCTCTTCTACATCAATTACCTCTCTCTTATCCGTCTTCTCTTCCTCTCTTCATTTATTAAGGTCCTGCTCATGCGTTATCCGTCTCAAAGTCTTCATCGTCTATTCTCCATCTTCTGGTACAACAGGGTGCCATTGTGCTCGACCTCCAGATCTCTGTCGATACTCAGCTAAATCTGCTCTCCAATCTCTCTATCATACCTGTGTTCTCTGATCTGATCTTGTCTCAGTGTCACTCATTCTTGCTAATATCAGTTCGAGTCAATTTACTCCCCCCCCCTCTCACTCCTCATCCTAGCAATCATTGCACTCTCCGTCTATTCTCTCCCATCTCTCGCGATGAAAATCTTCTCTCTCATCCATTTCTCATGTTCCTTCGCATGAGCTCAGCATAGTTCTCAGTCTCCTACATCTCATCTAGCATCTACAAAGAATCGTGATCGCTTACACTGGACTCACACTTATCTCAATCGGGGGGGGGGGGGGGCATTTTGTCTACCTAAACCTTGCGAAGGCAAATAAGACCTATTCATACAGAAAGACTTCGGGGCTAGAATGCCTCAATTCCAGGGTCGTCGTTAACTTCTGCATCCAAGATAAAGCTTGATAGTGTCTCCCTCGGTCACATGTCTCCTCTCTGCTCTTGTCTCTCCCTACAACATCGTTGTCTCCCCCCAGCACGAATCTCATGCTGCAGAAGGAGTTCCAGAAAAAAGTCTACGCGTAAGGCTCACAACTCCAGGATCGACTCTGGGGAAGAACGTAAATGTCGACAGAGCACACGGCCCCCGGGTATTAGCTAGACCGCCTCCCCTCCCACCTCGACGTCCTTCCCCCTCCCTGTACGCCCCTCTACTAGCGGGATACAGCCCCTGTCGATACCCCTTCTCCAAATCACACACACACAGTACTCTCCTAGACATCTCGCTATTCGCTTATCATGACCCCATAAAGTACTCTTCCTCTTTTCCTCGGCGACTGTCATAGTCGGATTTCACACTCTTCGATCGAGTCATTGTGCCTTCCTCACACAGCCTCCAACAGGCAGCCCGGATCACACTTCCTTTTCACGCACGCCACAACAAATAACGGCTCGTACTAGTACGATCACATACCAACTTCAAAACAGGAGATAGTGCGTGCAGATCTGTCTTCGGCACGGTCAGTCATCAATCGTTCATACGTGTCAGTCGACTACCTGTTGTCCACTCTACACAACTGACCCTCACGTGTCTGTACTTTCATTCTAGATACAATGGACTACAGTGATCTTCGTCCACAGAGACACGCTTGGTTGGAGGGTAAGAACTCTGCTCGCCACTGCATCACTCGTCCAACTGTGGCTTCGGCTGAGGCACGAGACATGTCATCCCCCATACGTGATACTACCCTCCCCTGACTATCCTGTGTCCCCTGCTTACTCTAACGCACTAACGAATCCGGTAGCACCCGCTCCATCTCCCTACTCGGATGCCACGACGAAACTCTACCCATCTCCTCTCCGGAGCGTCACTCATTCCACGCTCCGCTCTCGACTCCTCTCCCCCTCCCAGTTCGAGTACCGGTCGTTCTATCCACCCAGCACCACAACACTCGACACTCCATCAGTATGTGCTCCGGCGCGCCGGATGAGAAGCAGAGATGGTGGAGGCGATGGAGGACTGGAGAAAAGTATTACCGAAGGACAGTGAACAGAGGTAGCGGTGCCCTGCGCACTCCCGCCTTACTCCCAGCACGTCTCGATGAGAGCGCTGCAGATCAGGATCAAAGAAGTAAAATCAAATCTGTCAATCTAACAGCTGTACTGCCCGATAATTCTCCTTCTTCTTCAGTCACCGTCTCATCTCAATCAACTATCTCGACTCAAGGAGCACTCAAATCGCTCCCTCAAGAAGCCCTTCGGCATGTTCTCCGCTCAGAAGAGTGAAGCCGAGTCATCGACTGCGAAGAGCGCAGGCAGAGCATATTCACGGACATGGTGGCCTCTCACAATCGTAAAGATCACACAACGACAGAGTACAGACAAATGAAAAGAACTAGACAAACGGGGCACAAAAGATACGTGAAGAAACTCTACAGAGGTCTCAGATCAAAAGCACGACGAGGTTCTCATCCTCCGCCTCTCCCGCTCCACACTAAGCCATCTCCATCGGAAAAAGCCTGCGGAGCGAGAGTGTCAGCCCCTCTCTTATCTCGTACATCGCCTCCCTCCTCTAGTCTCTGACCTCCTCGACTCTCATCGTCCGAAGGCGACGCACTCACCGTCTCCAGCTCTTATCAATCCAAAATCTCGACCACTCCCTCCTGACGTGTGCGCAGTTCTCGTTGCTCTACTCGTCTCCGTCAGTGCTTCGCGCGAGCTTCGCGGCTCCCTCTCGCCCGTCGTCTCTCGCCTTCTCGAGCTCCTTCATACCAGCGGCGCGCGAGCGCTGCTGTCCGCGGTGGCGCGCGGCGCTACCTGCTTCGGCGCACACGTATCACCTCTCCTCGCCGTCAGCGCTGACGGGCATCACTCCTCCCTCTCGCTCGCCCAGGTCTGCGCTCCCGCTGAGGACATCCCGTCGTGAGCCGCTCTCCAGAGTTCTCAGGCCGCGTCGCACTCTCCGACGCAACCTCACTGCCCTCTACGTCGTCGCCTCTGCGAGGCAGTACGTCCGATACTCGACGGGAAGATCGCCGGCTCTTCGACCTCGGCTGGCTGGGATGGAAGTCTCGGCGTGCGTGAGTGCGTGTCACACTATCGTCACAGGCGAGGAGAGGTGTCACAGACGGGAGTAGAGCAGAGAACAAGAGAGGGAACAGAGGTAGAGGAGGGAGGGAGAGGAGGTAGAGGAGACGGGAGGAGCGGAGGGAGGCGGCAGTGGAGCCTAGCTCACGGCGACAACGCAGGAGATCGGAGCACAGCCGTCAGCAGCACAGCACCGAGACACTAGAGAGCAGAGGGGAGAAGGGAGGGAGGGGAGGAATGCGAGGTCAGATAGGGAGAGGGTGAGAGGAGAGGGAGAGGCTCAGGGGCGCGTGGCGCGTGTGCTCTCGCCTCTCTCTCTCTCGTCTTTGTCCCTCGCGCGCTGCGCCTTTCTCACGATCGATCGCGCGCATCTCTCTACTTTACGGCGCGAGTCTGTCCTTCTCGCCTTCCCCACCTCCTCCCGGCCGAGCACCGCTCCGCGCTGGCCTCTCTTGCGCCCACCTCCACGCGCAAACTAGGGAGCGTCCACCACACCTCCTCTCAGCCAAGACCGGCGTCAACACACAGCACTCACCTCCCCTCAGCTCATCCTTTCTCGTCCCTAACTAATCCACATGCAACTCACCGTCACAATTCTCGTCCCGCACTCGGAAACCCTCCCTCTTCGTCGACACCTCCTCCCTCGACCCATCCGACACCTCCTCGTCCTCCATCCTCCCCCCGCCTCGCTCGAACTCAATCTCATCCTACTCGCTCTCGAGGCGGAGAGCGCGTAGCCCGCGAGGGACAGCGAGCTGAGAGGTAGCAGTACCACACTCCAGAGTCATAGCACTCCTCGAGCTCGTACAGTTCGAGAGGTCCGAGGGAGGGAGAGGAGCTCGACGGGCGTCGGGATGGCGGGTCGGTGGCTCCGGGACATCCGTCGACTCGGGGGCATCCTCAAGGGCCGCGTCATCCGACGGGAGCAGCATATGGCTCTCGCCCCCCCCCTCAGTCTCACTCCACATGGGAGACTAGTCAGAAGCTAGAGCCACCTCCGAGCAGACAGAGTTAGAAGAGAGAGAGAGAGAGAGAGAGAATAGAGAGAAGAACCGATAAGGCCGAGAGGTCTCTGCTCTCCACAGTTGCTATCGAGAGAGAGCCTGTATATTGATATTCAAAGACCATGTACGTAATCCAACACGCAAACAAAACTACTATTTCAACAAACAAACACTACAATCAAAACTCAAGGTACACATGTAAATCCCCATAACAAAAAATCATACTACCCCTTACTCTATTCTACTTAGGTAAGACTATCTTTGTGCTACTTCAACTACATTAAAATACCAAGGAGACTCGACCAACAAACCAGAGCAAGAAAGTACAAATATAAAAAAAATGGGGTTTCCCCTCCCCCATTTTACCCAGAGATGTAAAGGAGGGGAGGGGGGAATAACAGTTGTAAGTGAGTACTCTAAGATTCCCACAAAGAACTAACCCACTACAAAGGGGAAAAACCCACACATGCAAAAATATCCATACCCATTCTCAAAGATATCTTCTACCATAATGTACTCCCAGAGGTGGGGCCCGAGGGGCAGGGGGGTCTGCCTGAGGAAAACAAAACCCTGCTTTCTTATCATCTTTGTTTGTGGACAAAGAATACTAATCAAAAGGGGGGTGGGCCCAAATGCATCAGATGAGAGATTTTGGGAAAGGGAAAAGGGGGGGGAAAAGAGTTTCCCTCTGAAGACTGAATGGAAAAAGCAAAGACTTTCCCCTTTTTGCTGGTTACACATTAAGCAACATTATGTTCTTACAGGTATATTATGAGGGTGATCAGTTCTTATTGCTTTTTTTTCTCAACTTTCTGGAAGGAAAGAAAAACTTCCCAAGGGGTGCAAATTTATAGGGACAGAGACAAATGCACAGGAATCTGCTAACTGCCCAAAGGGAAACGTGAGCCTTCACTATCATCTATTCCCCCCCTTTTTTTCCTACTGAAAAATGTGAGGGGTCTACCAATAAAGAGACCAATTCCTTCCCAATGGTTAAAAAAAAAACCTCCTGCAAAGTATTTTAAAAAGTAAGTTTAAGCAAAAAAAAGGGAAATTTTAATTTAAGTTAAATAGAATCAAAGATTAATCATGTGGCCAGCTTAGTTTTTATTTATTATTCGAAACAGCTAAATATTAGACCAGAAAAATTTCTGTACAAAATTTGGAAAATTTTAATTGAGACTTAGGAATAAATATAGATAAAAACCCTCAATACCCCCCCCCAAAAAAAATGAAAAAACAAAGATATCCCAAAAAGCCGAAGCCTCTGGGCGGGGCTGCAGGAGATGCTGCAAGTCAAAAAAAATTTTAAAAAGCAATTATTTATAAAAAAATTAAAAAAAAAAAATAACAGGGTTTTTCCCTTTGGAAAAAACAGGCACAAAGTGGTAGAAACAGAAAAAAAAAAAAAGGGACAATGCAGGCAAATTCCCCGGGGCAAAGGAAAATGCGCCCCAAGAGCTCTGCCTCCGGGGAAAATTTAAGAGGACGGTCCTGCAAAAGAATTTAGGAATTAATTCAACCAGAAATGTAAACCCAAATCTCAAAAATTAAAATGCCCTTTTAAAAAAACCATTTACAAAAATTAAATTTTTATTGGGCTTCCGAAAAAGGAAGGGAAAGGGAGTAAAAAGAAAAAAAAACCCTCTGAACCATTATTTTATATTTTATAAATAATAAAAAATATAAAATATATATATATATATATTATAATAATTAAATAAAAATATTATATATATAATCAAATATATATTTCGTATATTTTTATATTTAATAGTTTAAAAAATAAAATTTAAAAATAAACTCTATAATATAAATAATTTATATATACTATATTATATATCATTATATAGATATTCCTATATATATATATAATATATAATTTTTATAAAATTTTAGATATATAAAAAATTCTTATTATTTTTATATATTTTTCTAAATATAAAAAATAAATATAAAAAAAAAAGAAAAATAAAAAAGGGGCTGACCCTCACCACCCTAACAAAGACCACAAAAAGGGGTATTTTCCCATCCCTTCTTCGATCAGCCCTTTTGGGTGATCCCCATACCTCCCAAAGTTTGACTTAAATCGAAGCATCGGCCCTGAAAGTTTGGTTAAGGCACTCTTTTTTTACTTGGGCAAAAAAACAAAGCATTAATGAAGGCAAAAAATGAAGAAACAAAAATTTAATCTGCAAACCATATATAAAAGGTTAACTGTTTGGAAAAGGGGAATGAGGAAGGGGGAAAGGGAGAAATGATTTTAAAACCTAAAAATTGGAAACAAAAAGTATTTGGAAGGGATGTGCAACTTTTAAAATACTATTGGGAAAAAAAAATCACACAGAAATTTAAATTTAAGTTTGAAGTTGTAAAAGATGCACACAGGAATAAATCTAATCTCATTATCATTGCTGTCATATGACTGTTTTAAACACGAAAAATGAAGGAAAATTTACAAAATATTTTTTCCCCAATCAAAAAACCCCCCATCCATGAACTTAAAAAAGGCCACGAAAAAGAATCTAAAAGTAAAAAAAAAAAGTATAAAGGACGTACAAAACACTCATACCCATTAATCCCAGCAGCTGGCTGCAAAGAGAGAAGGGGACATCTGTCTTCAGAGGAAAACAAAGAAAAAAACAAAGAATGAGAAAAAAGTAAAAATACGGGAAAAGTGGTTATATAAAAAAGGCAGAGAGGATAACAAAAGTAAATATTCAACATCAAAATTAGTAGATTGGCAATGTTACACACACGGTGACACTATATTGAGCAATGAAACAAACATTTAAGAATATTTTAAAATCTACAGCAGTCTCCTGAAATTAGACTAGTACTTCTTAAACATGAGGTTTACTATCCAAGAATGGTATAATTTACAGCATGTAAAATTTCTTTACTATTCATGATATATTTGTACTACAAACTGCAAGACATAATATTCTTTATCTTATAATTTCATTAGAAAAAGAATAATGAACACAATGGTGAAAGCTAGTCAATCCAATTCCAGGCATTATAGCCTAAATACTTACCAGCTATGTTCAGCATTGAAACCAATCTGTAGATAAAAAAAAAAAAAAAATTAATTCACTTCCCTGTTTATGTAAAGCTTAACCCATTCACAACAGGCATGTCACATATCCGTGCCATGCCCATTACAAGTTCACTTGTTTAATTGTTTTTTCACATAGATGGCTACACTTGTACTAAATCACCAATGAGCCAATTATGAGTACTGCCTGTCTCGTCCGTTTACCCTTTTCTTTAATTTACAAACATATTTTATGTTATCTTATTTTGCTATTGCTATTACAATTATTTATAACATAGTAATTAATGTTTATAATAAAAATAACACCATCGATATTCATAGCACTACTAAAAAAGACATTTTCCCACCAATTCAAGGAAAAGTGGAATCAGGTAAGGCAGAGCCATCTATGTGAAGCGACATTTCACAAAAAATATAAAAAATGAGCACAGCATTTTCCCCATTTTTGTTCATTTTCCCCGTCACGAATGGTTTTAAAAAATCACACTGAAAACTGCAACTCTCCACTGGTACTCACCTTTCCATTCTTCATTACTATCACATTGAAGGACTTGTCATACCAGCGGTCATAACCTTTCCCGTGAAGCATCGTGCGTCCAAACTTGTCCAGCTGGCTTGGGTCATTCTCATCATAATCACACTCCTCCTCTTCCAACACTAACACAAAAGCAGCCCTCTCTATCAAGAAGAAAAGAAAAAAAAGTCATGTATGAGTGTATTAACTCATCCCCGATGGGTAACAGAAATCCCTGAGTGTAATAAACTTTCAGATTAACAAATAAAAAAGAAATGGGAGAAAAATATAAACACATTATATAAACTGCTGAAAAGAAGGTGCAAGAAAAAAAATAAATAAAAGACTATTTCATACATAGAATAACAACTTCTCCCTACAAAACTACAGCAGAACACCTACCAATTATATCTAATGAAGCAGCATTAACTCCTTTCCTGAAGAACCTCATTCGAGCTTCAGCCCAGGGTTTTCGCTCTCCTGCCGTCAGAGCCCCTAGGTAAGCTTCACCCTTTTCTGGGACACTCTCTTCAGCAAGGATACGCTCAAATTGGCTGTAGAAATGTTGAGCGGAATTATGAATCTCTTAATACAGTCACTGAAGGAGCAATAAAAGAGAGAGGAGAGGCAAGAAGGGCAAGGAAGGAAGGAGGATGAGAGAAACTGGAATAGGAGAATAGAAAGAATGTGGAATGTATTCCTCATGTATCCATTTCAGTAAGTACTGAACAAATGACCATGTCTTGAACCTTATCCTTCGTTAATATAAAATTAGAAAACAATTTCCAATTACTAACATCTGAAGTTCCCGAGGAGTTAGAAGGGCTCCCTTGTAGTAGCAGGGCATCTTGAAGAATCGTCCAGCATGGTAAACAGCAATGTGAGTTGAATCACCATAATGGATGATTTTGTCAGTCTGGATGCCGGGCACACGGGAGGTATTAAAGGTGCGCTCATACTGGTATGAGCAGAGAGGCACAGTGTTCTGAACCATAATCTGAAGTTTAAAACATATATTTTAGCAATAATACAGAAAACTGTAAAGGTAATGATACATAGACACTAATAAAGGCAAGTCTAACAAAGAAACTATTGTAAGGTAAACAATTATAAGTCATATCAAATTCACACTGAGGAAAGACTAGGCAATATCCCCTAATCAAAATATTGATAGCATCTATTCATGCTACAGCAAAGGTGGGCTGGAATTCTGGATGGCAGCATTACATGAAATAACAAAGGACACACCATGCATCATGGAGGCATGGAGTTTTATGGCTTCAAAGTGATAGTTCTCAAGCTACATCCACAATAGGTCTAATCCTTATTTTCTATGCATTTACTGTAAAACAATTAGCTCATCCAGAATCAAACACAACAGGGGGAAAAAACTGTCCCCACACCTTTTTTTTCATCTCAGGAGGCCCTGAAGTTAATTCTGGTACAGTGTGCCCTGTTTATTTCCTAGCAGAATTGGGTTGTGTGGAAAGCCAATAGCTTCAAAGTAATAAAAAAAAAAAAAAAAAAAAAAAAAGTACATAAATATGAGTAAATTCACATATATATCCACATCTATTTAATATATTAATGAATGTTACTGGGTATTTCAACCTGGGAATCTTTATGATCACATTCTGCTTGACACAGATGTGCCATAATTTAATTTTCTAAATTGGAGTTCAAACCATATACAGAATCTGAAAATGCACTAACCAACATAATGCCATTTCCTTGTGTCAGATAATCATTAATATATAATCACCCAATTAATCAAAAAAGAAAAACGCACATGAAGAGGAAGAAAGATACTGAAAACAAAATAGATTACGAGAACAATGGGACAAACAAATGTGTAGAAAGTCTCCAGTCCCAGCAACATGACATTCATACATTCCCACATCCTTACTGGTTGCAGCTGTTGTCGGTCCACCAGTCTTCGGAAAAGGAAAGCAGCATGGGTGACATTGGCAGCCCGAGCAGCCTGGATACGAGTAGGACGCAGGAGGATTGCATCAGTGCCATAAAAGTTGGAATTAACCATAATTGGAGACCGGCCTCGGAGGTACACAAATTCTTCCCACCAGTCAGTGACGTAGTTGGTGGCCCACCAGGACTTCAGTAACAGGTACCTGGCAGGGTATTAACTTCAAGTCTTAATGTGATTTTTAATACAAAGGAATGATAAAACAGTGAAATGAATGGTATACGAGGAAACAAAGGAAAGGCCCAGATAATTTAAAGTTCACACAGAAAGATACAGAGGGAATGAGAGAGAGAGAGAGAGAGAGAGAGAGAGAGAGAGAGAGAGAGAGAGAGAGAGAGAGAGAGAGAGAGAGAGAGAGAGAGAGAGAGAGAGAGAGAGAGAGAGAGGTATTTGTACATATATTTCTATCTTATATAACAAAAACCTTCCAGAAGCATGATATTACCTTTGAAGCTTCTTTCCAATTCCTTTTTGAAACTCAAGTGCTAAATTTTGCATGCGTTCATAGTTTTCATCATCCATAAGTGGCCTGACACTGCGCAAGTACTGCAAAGAGAATATAATGAACAAATTGTTAGCTGGTAAATTACGGTTTCCAAAGACAAAGAATGTCTCAATATTCTTTGCCTAATATAAGTTCTTCTGTATTTTCCATCAATACAGAGAAGTAAAAGTCTTTAAATCCATTATGAGTACCAGACTCTCACAGGAAAGTGATTAGCATCTAACATTTTAATCACATGTGTCTAAAATTATATTAAGTTTAACAGCCAAAACAGTTGCATAAAGGACCTGATAAACATATGATATACATCAACCTACCATATAATTGGTAACTAATCAACTTTGCAAAAGCTTCTGGCAGAAGCTTATCTGGCCAGAGTTGTACTGAGGTTATTCTAAGTCAGTCACAAACCCAAGTAAACAAGCATGTACACAAAGAAACTAAAAAGCAGACAAACAGAAACCTACTTAACCCCTTACTAACAGGTCACACCTAGCGGCATCTAAACAAACCACTCGATCTATGGGGTACAGTTGTACGCCACGGCGACACGCCAGACTGCTGGGAGGGGGATGTTTGGCGGACTCCCACGCCCAAAGTCTGCTCATTGCCATTAATTTCCAGAGTGTACAAATTTTATCTTTTTTCTTCACCTGTCAGCATTGGGTTAAATCTTGCAATATCAAACAAACCTCTTCAATCATTGCAAAATGTTCCAACCTTGCGGTCAGACCATATCACTGATCTATACACATCTAACTCTTATACTTCATTCAGCCTCCAGAAGGATAGGTCAATCCTTGAACTCTCCTGGTGGCCCCGGAGGAAGGACTGTCTGGCTCTGTCTCCATATCTGTCACTTCTGGCATAAGGAAGCATCACCCTGCCAGCCTACAACACTATCCACTTTAGCAAACTAAGGTTAGCTAGTTTATCTAGTAACTGTTTATAATTCACATTTGTTGACCACCCAAATAACATGTTACACATACATATAAGTATACATACACACTCACATCCCTCAACCACTCAAACACAAATTTACCCGCTTCATGGTGTCATCCAGGGCAGGCAGAGGCAATCTAGGGAGGGATCCTTGATAAGAGTACAACATAGGTCGTGAAAACTTGGTCATCATTTTGACAGCAAGGAACCACAATCGTGATGCTACACTCATTGTCCGTCCCTTTCCTCTTGCTTCATACATCCATCCTGTTGATCAGAGGGAATAGTAACTTTAGAATTGTTTAACAGGCAAATAGATAATTCAATATCAAATAGCTATATAACAAACCTTGGTACTTCTGCCACTTGTGCTGGGATTATGCATTGTCCAATGCAATTTTGTTTTGTCAATTTTGTTACACACAGATGGCTTCAGATGCACTTAGTCATAGCTGACCTCACCTGTTTATCTAATATCTTGAATCTTTAGGGAAAAAAGTTTCTTTATTACTAATACTACTATTACTATCATAACACTATCATTGTTATTGTTTTAATGTTATCAACAATGCTAATGGTAATAAAAATTTAAATTTTTCTTGGTGATTCCTTGGTGATTAGTCATTTGTGGAACATCTATGTGAAAACAAAATTAACAAAAATCACAATTGGCAGGACATGTATACATGACCCTGCTCCTACCTCAACAAATTAAGTTACATCTCTAACTACAAAAAGGGGGAAAAACAATTGACTTCATGTTTACAGTTCTTAATTCCATTATAATGCTAGAAGTATTACTAAAACTCACCTTTGTACAAGAACAGGGTTCTAAGAGAATACTTCATGAAAATAAATACTCCAAACCAAACAGCAAAGCCGGACACCGTACAGCAAACAATGCCCTTCACTGGCTCATCTCTGTAAACAAAATGACCCATGATACATAAAAAGGGAAT
>NC_061855.1:12964105-12966605 GCF_019202785.1 Penaeus chinensis | reverse complement strand
AGAGAGAGAGAGAGAGAAAGAGGAGAGAGAGAGAGAGAAGGAGGAGAGAGAGAGAAAAGGAGGAGAGAGGAGAGAAAGGAGGAGAGAGAGGAGAAAGGAGGAGAGAGAGAGAGAGAAAGGAGGAGACAAGGAGAGAAGAAAGGGGGAGAGAAGAGAGAAAGGAGGAGACAAGGAGAGACAGGAAGGAAAGAGAGAAGAGAGAAAGGAGGAGAGAGAGAGAGAAAGGAGGAGGAGAGAGAGAAGGAGGAGAGAGAGAGAGAAAGAGGAGAGAGAGAGAGAAAGGAGGAGAGAGAGAGAAAAGGAAGAGAGAGAGAGAAGGAGAGAGAGAGAGAAGAGAAGAGAGAGAGAGAGAAGGAGGAAAAGGAGGGGAGGGGGAAGAGAGAGAGAAAGGAGGGAAAAGGGGGAGGGAGGGGAGAGAGAGAAGAAGGGGGAAAGAGGGGAGGAGGAGAGAAGAGGGGAGGGAGGAGAGAAGGAGGGGAGGAGGAGAGAAAGGGGGAGGGAGGAGAAAAGGAGGGGAGGGAGGAGAGAAAGGAGGAGGGAGGAGAAGGAGGAGGGGAGAAAAGGAGAGAGGGAGGAGGGAGGGAGGAGGAAGGAGGGAAGGGAGCAGAGAGAGGGAAGGGAGGAAGAGGGGAAGGAGGGAAGGAGCAAGAGAGGGAAGGAGCGAGAAGGGAAGGGAGCGAGAGAGGAAGGAGAGAGAGGAAGGGAGCAGAGAGAGGGAAGGGAGCAGAGAGAGGGAAGGGCGAGAGAGGCGGGAGCAGAGAGAGGAAGGGAGGAGGGAGCAGAGAGAGGGAAGGGAGGGAAGGGAGCGGAGAGAGGGAAGGGAGGGAAGGAGCAGAGAGAGGAGAGGGAGGGAAGGGAGCAGAGAGAGGGAAGGGAGGGAAGGGAGCAGAGAGGGGGAAGGGAGGAAGGAGCGAGAGAGAGGGAAGGGAGGGAAGGGAGCAGAGAGAGGAAAGGGAGGGAAGGAGCAAGAGAGGAAGGGAGAAGGGAGCGAGAGGGGGAAGGGAGGAAGGAGAAGGGAAGGAGGAAGGGAGAAGGGAAGGGAGGAAGGAGAAGGGAAAGAGGAAGGGAGAGAGGGGAAGGGAGGAAGGAGAAGGGAGGGAGGAGAAGGAGGAATG
This sequence comes from Penaeus chinensis, assembly GCF_019202785.1. Classification (NCBI taxonomy): domain Eukaryota; kingdom Metazoa; phylum Arthropoda; class Malacostraca; order Decapoda; family Penaeidae; genus Penaeus; species Penaeus chinensis. Next base: position 12,965,490 of record NC_061855.1, on the reverse strand, counting down.
GGAAGGGAGGAAGGGAGGAATGGAAGGGAGAGGAGAATGGGAGAGAGGGGAAGGGAGGAAGGAGAATGGGAAGGGGAAGGGAGGAAGGGAGAATGGGAGAAGGGGAAGGGAGAATGGGAGAAGGGGAGGAGGAAGGGAGAAGGGAAGGGAGGAAGGGAGAAGGGAAGGAGTTAGGGAGAAGGAGGAAGGAGGAAGGGAGAAGGGAAGGGAGGAAGGGAGAAGGGGAAGGGAGGAAGGGAGAAGGGGAATGGGAGGAAGGGAGAAGGGAAGGAGGAGGAGAAGGGGAATGGAGGAAGGGAGAAGGGGAATGGAGGAAGGGAGAAGGGAATGGAGGAAGGGAGAAGGGGAATGGAGGAAGGGAAAGGGAATGGAGGAAGGGAAGGGGAATGAGGAAGGGAGAGGGGAATGGAGGAAGGGAGAAGGGGAATGGAGGAAGGGAGAAGGGGAATGGAGGAGGGGAGAAGGGGAATGGAGGAAGGGAGAAGGGGGGCAGATGATGAGGAGGAAGGGAGAAAGGGGGCAGATGATGAGGAGGAAGGGAGAAAGGGGGCAGTTTGGAGGTGGAGGGAGAAAGGGGAAGTTTGATGAGGAGGAAGGGAGAAAGGGGGCCCAGATGATGAGGAGGAAGGGAGAAAGGGGGGCAGATGATGAGGAGGAAGGGAGAAAGGGGGCAGATGAGAGAAGGAAGGAGAAAGGGGGCAGATGAGGAGGAGGAAGGGAGAAAGGGGGCAAGATGAGGAGGAGGAAGGGAAAAGGGGCAGATGAGGAGGGGGAAGGGAGAAAGGGGGCAGATGAAGGAGGAGGAAGGGAGAAAGGGAGAAAGGGGGCAGATGAGGAGGAGGAAGGGAGAAAGGGAGAAAGGGGGCAGATGAGGAGGAGGAAGGGAGAAAGGGAGAAAGGGGCAGATGAGGAGGAAGGGAGAAAGGGAGAAAGGGGGCAGATGATGAGGAGGAAGGGAGAAAGGGGGCAGATGAGGAGGAGGAAGGGAGAAAGGGGGCAGATGAGGAGGAGGAAGGGAGAAAGGGGGCAGATGAGGAGGAGGAAGGGAGAAAGGGGGCAGATGAGGAGGAGGAAGGGAGAAAGGGGGCAGATGAGGAGGAGGAAGGGAGAAAGGGGGCAGATGAGGAGGAGGACGGGAGAAAGGGGGCAGATGAGGAGGAGGAAGGGAGAAAGGGGGCAGATGAGGAGGAGGAAGGGAGAAAGGGGGCAGATGAGGAGGAGGAAGGGAGAAAGGGGGCAGATGATGAGGAGGAAGGTGGGGAAAAGGGGAGAGAGGGAAGGGAGGGAGGGAGGGAGGAAGCAGAGGAAAAGGATGGAGCAGGAAGAAAAAGAAAAAGAATAAGAGGAGTAGAAAGGAGTAGAAAGGAGGAGTAGGAAGAGGAGGA
>NC_061855.1:12954105-12956605 GCF_019202785.1 Penaeus chinensis | reverse complement strand
TTACGTTATCTTATATTGCAGTTACTAATGTCTATACCATTAAAGATATTATTATGTCAAAGATGAAAATAACACCATTGATATTCATAGCATTAGTAAAAAAAAAAATCCCACCAATTCAAGGAAAGGTGAAATCAGGTAAGGTCACAGGGTCCACTAATTGACTCCTTTGTGGAGACATTTCACACAAAAGATCACAGCATTTTCCCAGCAGCAATGAGTTAAAAGGGCATTTGCCAAAGACTCTCACAGCAGCAAAATCAGCTTCCAGTATAATCTTATCATTCAATATATTCATCTCAGAACAGGTCAATTAAATGAATGGTCCTGAATGTCTCACTCACTCACTCACTCACTCACTCACTCACTCACTCACTCACTCACTCACTCACTCACTCACTCACTCACTCACTCACTCACTCACTCACTCACTCACTCACTCACTCACTCACTCACTCACTTTCTCTTTTTCTTTCTCTCTAGGCAATAGAGTTTTGATGAAACTGGCAACTCTAACCCACCCCAAGGTCTCCAATCACATGCCTGGCAAGCCTCCAAGACCCAGAACCCTGTGCCAGGTACTCTCATATGGAGCTGGCATTGGCATCAAGATCTCAGTGCCAACCTGTAGCTCAATGAGGACTGCTGGTTTTCATACCTCCCCTTTTGCTCATAGAGAAAAATAAAATAAAAAAATAAGGACTTGAATTACTGGCAAATATCTTAAGAAGAAAAAGTGCGAACTCAAAAATAGTCACAAAAATGTAATCTGTACATTACAGAGTGAGTTGCATACTCCCCCATCCCTGCAGTGAAAGAAGCCCTGCAACAAATACAGGGCTCCTTCCCCTCTGATGAAACTTAATATCCTAACCTCCTGAATGCCATTATTAACTTAAGTAACACCCACTTTCTCAAACATGCAGTTCCATACCAAGTCAGAAGTTTCGAGGTAGCCAAAGGAGAGAGAGGTGGATTGGAGATGGGGGAGGGGGGGTTAAGAAGAAGGGGGAGTTAGGGCAGTAAAGGGGAAGGGGGAGGTGAGGGAGTAGGGGGAAGGGAAAAGGAGAAGGCAGGGGAGCAGGAGAGAGGGAGAAGTGTAGGAGTGGGAGAAAAAAAGGAAGTGGGAACAGCAAGATAAGAAGGGGGAGGGGAGGACAAGAGGAAGTGGTCAGGAATAGGAAAGAGAGTAGGGAAAGGTTGGAGGGGTGGTAGGGAAAAAAGAAAAGAAAAAGGTGGGGGCGAGATAAATGGGGACGGGAAGACCAAGAAGAAGGAGGAGGAAGAGAAGAATTATATACTTAGCAGATATTACAAAACAAGAAGAAAAAAAAAAATTTAAATGAATAAATGTGCTAAATCCTGCCAGCCGTCATCACTTTCTAGCCAGTCACAATGATTGTTTATGCTTGATTAATCTGAAATGATTGGATGATAAGGAATAAACAGAACAGATGCATAACATTCACAGCTTAGCTGACAAAGCATGATTCAGCAATTTTCAAACAGAATTACCATGTCACCTGCAAGGAGCAAGAGGTATTGCCAAGCAAAAAACCTGAACATGATATAATAATGATAGTAATAATAGTAGTAGTGATGGTGATGATGATGATGATGATAAATGATGATGATAATGATAAAAGTAGTACTATTACTAATAATATTAATAATATTAATAGTCATAACAATAATAAATACATTATTATAATAACAATAATACCATTATCATTATTAACAGTGGTATTAGTTTAATGATGATTGATGATGATAACTGTTGATGATAACTGTTGATGATGACGATAATGGTGATGACGGCGATAATGGTGATGACGGCGATAATGGTGATGACGGCGATAATGGTGATGACGGCGATAATGGTGATGACGGCGATAATGGTGATGACGGCGATAATGGTGATGACGGCGATAATGGTGATGACGGCGATAATGGTGATGACGGCGATAATGGTGATGACGGCGATAATGGTGATGACGGCGATAATGGTGATGACGGCGATAATGGTGATGACGGCGATAATGGTGATGACGGCGATAATGGTGATGACGGCGATAATGGTGATGACGGCGATAATGGTGATGACGGCGATAATGGTGATGACGGCGATAATGGTGATGACGGCGATAATGGTGATGACGGCGATAATGGTGATGACGGCGATAATGGTGATGACGGCGATAATGGTGATGACGGCGATAATGGTGATGACGGCGATAATGGTGATGACGGCGATAATGGTGATGACGGCGATAATGGTGATGACGGCGATAATGGTGATGACGGCGATAATGGTGATGACGGCGATAATGGTGATGACGACGATAATGGTGATGACGGCGATAATGGTGATGACGGCGATAATGGTGATGACGGCGATAATGGTGATGACGGCGATAATGGTGATGACGGCGATAATGGTGATGACGGCGATAATGGTGATGACGGCGATAATGGTGATGACGGCGATAATGGTGATGAC
>NC_061855.1:12939105-12944105 GCF_019202785.1 Penaeus chinensis | reverse complement strand
CCTAACAAGATTACCACAGAAGAAGTTATGCCTAGAAGATATGCTCACAAGGAGGCAGAAGTAAGAATGTTATCTAATACGCTAATCAATCTTAATTTGCAGGCAGACATTTGTGTATTTGTGTGAGTGTGTATAACCTTTGCCTCCACCTCCTGGGGTCCCTCTGAGCAAGCCTCCATGCAGCATTCCTTCCCACACCCAGAACATATTAGCAGTTCTGATCGACTTGCCTCGGCCAAGAGTTCCATGGCCTTCCCCTTGGTCTTCTCCAGCCTGGGTCAACCCTCTCGGAGATGACCCTATGAGCCGGATCTTCCTCAGGAAAACGAGCCACATGCCCATATAGCTGAAGTTGGCGCTCTCGTATCAGACTGGTAATAGGTCTTGATTCAGTCGCATGGAGTATCCTCTGATTGGACACATGGTCCCTCCAGGTATACCCCATGATTCTGCAAAGACACTTAGTACCAAAGGAGTCAAGACGGGCCTTCAGAGCACTGTTCAGTGTCCAGGTCTCACACCCATAGAGTAAGACTGGGATCACCAGTGCTCTGAAGATCCTGATCTTAGTTCTCCTAGTCAAATACCAACAGCGCCAAATACTCCTATTGAGTGAGTCCATAATGCCATAGGCCAGTCTGAGTCGTCAAGTAACTTTCCGGCCGGAACCTCCATCGCTCTGCACTACACTACCAAGATAAGTGAAGCTATCCAAGACCTCAATGTTCTCGCCACAGGCATACACAGACTGAACATCGACATCCAAAAAGTGCCCAAATTCCTGAACATTGGTCTTGGTCCAGTTGACTGCGAGTCCCAATGGCTTCGCCTCCTCATGCAGCGCCTCGAGACCTTCTTCCAGGACCTGGACCTCCAATATGTCTGCTAGAATCCCTGCATCATCAGCAAAGTCAAGGTCTGTGACCTTGAAATTACCAATTGATGCCCCACAGGAACTACGGTTCACGGCACGGCCAAGTATCCAGTCCATACAGGTATTGAAAAGGGTTGGGGCCAGGACACATCCCTATCTCACCCCGGCAGACACCGGGAAAAAGGCAGAGATGCCCTCCCCACACATGACAGCACTCTCGGTATCTGTATACAGGCCAGACAGCAAACCAATAATCCCAGGGGGGATCCCACGGAGACCCAGTAAGGTCCAGAGACTCTCCCGGTCCACTGAGTCAAAAGCCTTCTTGAGATTAACATAAGCTGCAAGCATACCATGTTGAAACTCAAGTGTGTGTGTGTAACCACTGTCTTCTTTTCATACTTTCTTACATTATTCTTTTCAACAGAAATATGTGATAACTAAGAGATACAAGAGAGATGGCTTACTGCAGATCTCACAATTGCCACAGCACCCTAGCTTCCGGTTAATTTTCCGACTATGACAATCGGGTCTTCCCTTACAATATTTATATCATCAGATTTGTTCTCGTGTGATGAGAACGAATCTGATGATAATCTCCATCGGATTCTCCAGCCGACAATCTTGATGTGATTTGACAAGTCCCGAAGCAGGGGAGGGCATGAAGTAGATCAGGGAAATTACGGGGCAAAACAGGCTTAAATAAGCAAAACAGAGGACAGAAATGTGTAAAACAAGCACAAAAACGCTTAAAATTGGCAAATGAAACTCTACGGACATTGCCGCCATCTTTGAAAGTCAACGGACCGACGCGCCAATTTTCGAAAAACTCTACGGGATTTCACATGATCCAGATCCCCTGTGGTAATTGTACAATGCATCCTAACCAATAAACCAACCTAACCTAACCCTGTGGGATTTATACACTACGATCTATATATTCCCTAGCCAGGGGGCTCTGCCCCCTGGACCCCCGTGATATTAAATGCGCTTAGCCAGGGGGCTTTGCCCCCTAGGCCCCGTGGTGAAATGTATGCCTAGACAGGGGGCTACGCCCCCTGGACCCCCTTAGTAGTATATACGCCTAGCCCCAGGGTTAAACCACAAACCTTTATATAGCAAAAGATCAAACTTTTCTGCACTTCCGTCTATGGTCAGAATTGCTTGGTTTCTAATCACTTTTTTTGGGATTTGGGGCACTTGTTGGGCTCAAATATCAGGCTTTGCTTGAGAATAATGTCCATTTGTCCTGTATATCTACAATATGACTTTAAAAATGACACAGAGTCGACGCAGCACTTAAAACGAAACATTTCTCAGAAAATTTTCCGCGCATGTCACAGAAAAAGTACAGACACTTTTCACCTATGGTAAAAGGTGCGGAAATCTAAAATAAGGGAGATACAGGACAGAGAAGACAGAAGATGGCCCCTTCATTTTCTAAGTCCCCTTCCATGTTTACCTCGCGAAAAACAAAACAAATGTGACGCGTAACTCATTACTGCGATCAATCAAGTAGTCCATGTATTGCTACGCGCTTGTGGGAGGCTTATTTTGTCATTACTAGTGTCTGTTTTCCCGAATTCATGTATGTAATGCATTCTTCTAGTTTTATTATACTTCTTTTACGTCTTTTGGCAATTATTTACGCTATTCTGAACAATAAACTTGTGCGCATGCGTGTGTTCACCGGGAGATTTGACAGGTTGTCCTGGCGGCCATTCAGTGAGAAACGCCGGTGAGAAATGTTTCGTTTTAAGTGCTGCGTCGACTCCGTGTCATTTTTAAGGTCATATTGTGGATATACAGGACAAATGGACATTATTCTCAATCAAAGCCTGATATTGGAGCCCAACAAGTGCCACAAATGTCGAAAAAAGTGATTAGAAACCAAGCAATTCTGACAGACGGAAGCGCAGAAAAGTTTGATCTTTCGTTTTATAAAGGTTTGTGGTTTAACCCTGGGGCTAGGCGTATATACTACTAAGGGGGTCCAGCGGGCGTAGCCCCCTGGCTAGGCGTACATATCACCACGGGGGTCCAGGGGGCAAAGCCCCCTGGATAGGCACATTTAATATCACGGGGGTCCAGGGGGCAGAGCCCCCTTGCTAGGGAATATATAGATCGTAGTGTATAAATCCCACAGGGTTAGGTTAGGTTGGTTTATTGGTTAGGACGCATTATACAATTACTACAGGGGATCTGGATCATATGAAATCCCGTAGATTTTTTGCTTTGTTTCCCATAGAGTTTTTCGAAAATTGGCGTGTCGGTCCGTTGACTTTCAAAGATGGCGGCAATGTCCGTGAGTTTCATTTGCCGATCTTAAGCGTTTTTTGTGCTTGTTTTACACATTTCTGTTCTCTATTTTGCTTATTTAAGCCTGTTTTACCCTGTAATTTCCCTGACCTACTTCATGCTCTCCCCTGCTATCGGGACTTATCAAATCACATCAAGATTGTCGGCTGGAGAATCCGACGGAGATTATCATCAGATTCGTTCTCATCACACGAGAACAAATCTGATGATATAAATATTGTAAGGGAAGACCCGATTGTCACAGTCAGAAAATTAACCCTTTTCTCAACGAATGGCCGCTGGACGACCTGTCAAATCTCCCGGGGAACACGCGCATGCGCACAAGGTTATTGTTCAGAATAGCGTAAATAATTAACAAAAGACGTAAAAGAAGTATAGTAAAACTAGAAGAATGCATTACATACATGAATTCAGGAAAACAGACGCTAGAAATGACAAAATAAGCCTTCTCACAAGCGCGTAGCAATACATGGACTACTAGATGGATCGCAGTAATGAGTTACGCGGAACATTTGTTTTGTTTTTTGCGAAGTAAGCATGGAAGGGGACTTAGAAAATGAAGGGGCGATCTTCTGTCTTCTCTGTCCTGTATCTCCCTTATTTTAGATTTGCGCACCTTTTGCCATAGATGAAAAGTGTCTTAGTTTTTGTCAAGGTATCCACTCCACATACTAATTTTACTGTACTCTTGGTTGACATACGCGGAGAGTTTACCTAGCTTCCAGCCTTTGGGCAATTATGTGTTCCAAACATTGTAAGACTGATCACTTAACATCTTTTACATATCTACACTTATACATATATCTACAACCATAAACACATATATAAACTCCATACATGAAATATAGGAAAGTACATGTATATATATATAGCTAAATAAATATCTATGAAAGTTATTTTAGTTAAGAGAACTAATCAGTGAGAAACCATACAAAATGATTACAATAAGTTGCATCATATACTTTGCTGATAAGGTCTCCATTTATAATCGAATTCCTATTGTAAGTGTAACATTGGTTCACTGAATACTCTCTCTTGAATATTGGCTTAGTTCTTACACACATTATTTCTGCTGTGAGATGCATTTACCATCCCTTGCTGTTGAGAACTGTTGTGTTGCCTTCAATCAATATCTTGTCTCCCTTCAAATTATAGTTGCAAACTACAACTCTTTTCGGTAATTTTTTAATTTCACATGCTATCCAATCTTTCAATTTTTATTCCTTCTTGCAATTATCAATGCTGTAATATGCATGAATCTCATGTTATTTTCCATTGCAAACAATATAAATTAAAGAATTGGTATGTTTACAAAGTGACTTTACCCTTCTGAGATCCCTCTCACTCCAACTAGACCACCTTCTGATCACCACGGACTTATTCTTTGTGCTGCATTTGTTGCAAATTATTTTCTTTATTTCTAATATTTTTTGGCTACACAGATTATTTTGTGGATAATTGAGTAGTTTTCTCCCTTTGATTATCACAGTGCCATTACATTTTTCCATAAATGTGTTGCACAACTCTCTTGTTATCAACTGCAAAGGTATCGATAATACCTTAAGTCTTATTTTTAGTCATTGTCCATTACAGACAAATGTACATAGCCATGGGAAACAAATTATACCAAAAGGAGGAATAATTGCTAAATTGGATAACTGTGAATCTAAAAGATTACCCTCTTTTCCACTGACTTTGTTAAGTAGGCCAATCTATCTATCTATTTTAGGTTTGCTTTGCTTTATAAGTAAACCCAGCTCTATCATACCAAGCCCAATAAAACTAAGATTGACCCTAGCTTCACTCC
>NC_061855.1:12931605-12934105 GCF_019202785.1 Penaeus chinensis | reverse complement strand
AATTTCTTATTAGTATTACTAAGGACATTATACTAGTCGTTATATCAAGAACAACAACAACATCGTTATTAACAGCACTAGAAACAAAAATCTCTAACACAAGAGAGGGGGAAATCAGGTGAGATTATGTAGGCCAACTAATTTCCTCTTTCGTGGCTGAGCACTTGTGGCGCCATCTTTGTGTAAACACAATGTGCAAAATAAAACAAAAGTAGACATTATGTTTACCCGGCAGTAGAGGGTTTAATCTTTATTCAAATTTTCTTAGCAACAGGAAAAGCAGGTTAGGTTAATGTTAATAATAACAAAGATAATAATGATTATAATAATAATTATGATAATGATAATAATAATAATAATAATAATAATAATAATAGGGATCTTTTCCGTTTGGCGCACAGCGCTAAAATTAATTTTAATATAGATTTTCTTATGTATTTTTGTCCGTAGAATCCGAATATGACAACCGTTTTATGGAGAAACGAACAGTTTTTAAGTTATTTTCCTTTGAAGTTATTTTCTCCCTATCTAATACATATTTCTGTATTTTCAGAGTGAAATCATGGAGAAGAAAAGTAATGTTAACTTACAGTGGATATTACAAAATAACCTAACCTAACCCCTAACCTAACCTAACCTAACCCAACCCAACCCATAACCTAACCTAACCCAACCCCTAACCTAACCTAACCTAACCTAACCCCTAACCTAACCTAACCTAACCCCTAACCTAACCTAACCTAACCCCTAACCTAACCTAACTTAACCTAACCTAACCCCTAACCTTCAGTAATAGATAGGAAGAAAATAACTTTAAAGGCAAATAACTCAAAAACTGTAAATTTCTCCAAAAAAATAATGTGATATTCTGATTCTACGGACAAAAATACATTGAAAAATCTATATTAAAATTACTTTTAGCGCTGTACGCCAAACGGAAAAGATCCAATAATAGAATAACAGTAAGCAATAGTAATACTGTTAATGCCTCCAATCCCTTGTTCGTTGTTTTCGTGGGGGAGGGGTTTAGGAGACTGGGGTAGGGGATCACCCCTACTTTGGTTCTCAACCCTTGCCTCAGCTAATTTTGCGTGGTCTTTTCTTCTCCCCCTTTCCTTTTCCTTCTCTTTTTCTCCCCTTCTTCTGTCTACATATCCTAATCGTTAACTATTTCTTATCTCCATAAACTTCCTTACTCGGGAGCTTTAACCCCCATCCTATCGCTATATTTTGAATACACCACTAATGTCCGATTGTCCGTAGGTGTTGACGAGTTAGATTTTTTTTCAATTTGTTATAACAAAATAATTATAACAAAATAATTATAACAAAATAGTTATAACAAAATAATTATAACAAAATAGTTATAACAAAATAATTTAACAAAATACTTATAACAAAATATTTATAACAAAAAACTGATTATGAAAATGATTATGATAATGATAATGATAATAAAACAATTAAAATAACAAAGAAACAATTATGTTGATAACGATAGTAAAATAATTATGATGATAATGATAATGATATAAAACAGTACTACTATTACCACAATTACTAAAGCTTATAATAATATTGATATTGCTAATAATGGTGATAACAGTATTCACACTATTACCATTACAATCACTATCAATTTGTGTTATTATTGTTACCTTATCAATATCGTTGCTGATGTTAATATTTTATCGTTATTGTTGCTGTTATTGTTCATGCTGTTAATATATTATCTTCATCATTACCATCATAATTACAGCCTGATTAACATCGTCATTAATGCAAGTGAAAATTATAGTAAATGATAATATCAATAATAATGATAATAATAATAATAATAACAATAATACTAATATCAATGATAATGATAATGGTAACGATAATAATAATACAAATTGTAATAATGATAATGATAATGATAATGGTAATGCTAATAATAATGATAACAATAACAGCAACAATACTAATGCTTATAATGATAATGATAATACTATAATTGTTGTTTTTGTTATTACTAAAACAACAACAACAATAATAATAATAATAATGAAAATAACAATAATGATAATAATAATAATGATAATAATAATAATAATAATGATAATAATAATAATAATAATAATAATAATAATAACAATTGTAATGGTAATAATAATGATAACAACAAGAACAATAGTAATAATAATCATATTGATAATGATAACAACAATAACAATAATAGTTATTATTACTATTACTGTTACTATTATTACTATTATGATCATTATTATCATTGATATAAAAAAAAACAAAAACAGTAATGATAACATCATTTTCATTTTCAGAATCATTTTCATTGTCAGTTTAATTTATCACACTACCAGTTTTTTTTTACGAAGGGAGGGGTACATACCAGTAATAGAAAGGACCAAGAATTTGTAATGCTTCTCACCTGTCCCTCGCAAGAATCTCCTAGCGTCTTGTTTTAGCCGTGGCTTAAATGAAGTATTGGGGATCTGTT
>NC_061855.1:12921605-12924105 GCF_019202785.1 Penaeus chinensis | reverse complement strand
AGTCTCAACAGCAATCAGTCGGTATGGATAACGATTAACTTCACAAAGTAAAGGTTGTGATTGACGAGTTTTGATATTATATTTTTATGAAAATTACTGTTGCATTTTGATGAAGATAAACCATCGAAATGGATCAGAAATATCCATAAGTTAGTTGAATATGTTTGATAATCCTCAATACGTTTTCTTCCAATTCTGTTCAGCTACGAGCCCCTGCACATGCACGGCGTTCAAGTCCTGGACGTGGACGACGCTACGACGCAGTCAGCCCTGGCTTTCCTGAAGGATCTGCTCCTATGTCGCCTTCGCCGTTGGCAGCGGGAGGTGGCCTACCTGGGCAGCCTTGGGAAATATCGAAGTCAAAACACGTTCCTGTGGAAGAGATGCCCGAGACACCGTCAGCAGTGGAGGCTGTGTCGAAACGCGTCTTTTGTGAGCGAAATCTGTAGGTCGGCGAGCCTCCACGTAGCTAAGGTGAGGACAGAACACAGTTTGCAATAAAAAATTAAATTATATAAAATTCACAATTCATTTGGTAAATCAAGATGTTTTGTCTTTTTGAATTGACTTGTTTTGTTCTAAGTGTTATGACATTCGTATTATGCAAGCGTTTTTCGAGTGAATTGAATCAAAATAACAATGGTGCATCTGAACTGATAGTATTACTAACAAGGCCAGTAACATAATTAATAATAATTACAATTATAATTCCAAATCCTCACAAATGTACATTATTGATACCTTTTATTAAATGATAACAATTTCCATTGTCATTTTACTGAAATAACCCATTCTGCTTTTTTCATGTTTATAAAAACCAAACGACATACCTGACCTACTTCAGGTGCTTCGTCTGAGCCTCCGCTGGGCGCGACCGCTTCTGGCTGACCGTGACCTTGACGTCCGGGTCCTGTACATGGTCCGCGACTCCCGCGCAGTTTTAAGGTCAGTCATGTGGTCGTGGGCTGTTTAAAGCTGGTTTTAAAGAAATTGCCTTGGCTGATTTGGGCTTTAGGTTATCGAGGGCTGACGCATTTCGGTAAGCTTCTGCTGCAGACTATGTAGAAAGGGGAGGTGAAGAAGAAGAAAAGGAAGAGGAAGGAGAAGAAAAAGAGCAGAGAGAGAGAGAGAGAGAGAGAGAGAGAGAGAGAGAGAGAGAGAGAGAGAGAGAGAGAGAGAGAGAGAGAGAGAGAGAGAGAGAGAGCAATAAAGAATTAGGAGAAAGGGGTTAATATAGAAGGAATACATGTCCTAAGATGTAGTTCACGAGTATAACCATCCCACTTCTAAAATCAAATCAACAAGCATTAGTAAAAAAAAAAAAAAAAAAAAAAAAGACTCTCAAAGCTTAGCCCGAAGTCTCCGCCTATCCAACTCTCGGCTTCTCGCAGTTCTCGGGCAGCCAAGTCCTGGTGCAGATCCCCTTCGTGCCGAGATCCGCAGACGGTGTGTCCTCTCCTGGCAGCGGATCTTCGGGAGGCTGACGCCTTGGCAGCTGAATATCCTCACAGGTAGGATTGTGGGTGTGCAGTAAACACACACACACACACACACACACACACACACACACACACACACACACACACACACACACACACACACACACACACATACACCCGCGCGCGCGCATATATATATATATATATATATATATATATATATATATATATATATATATATGTAAAGAGAGAGAGAGAGAGAGAGAGAGAGAGAGAGAGAGAGAGAGAGAGAGAGAGAGAGAGAGAGAGAGAGAGAGAGAGAGAACCAGATACACGAAATGTTGATAGGATTAACCTAATGCCTTTCGACGAGCCTTACATTTTCAACCATAATATCTTTGATTTCATGCCTTGCTCTTTTCAGGTTTAAATTACTTATCTACGATAAGATATGCCAGCAGATGTCAACGGTCCTCGAGGACACCATGGCCTTCTTGGGCCTCCCGACGACGGCGGAACAGAAGCACCTCTTGAAATACGACCAAGCATATTTCAGAAAGGCATCCATCGAGAAAAACAGCTCCCTGCAAGCACAGCTGTGGCGGAGAACGGTCTCTTTCCCAGGCATTGTAGTGCCCACTCAGCAGCACTGCCGGACGTCGCTGGAGAAGCTGGGTTTAAGGATATTCTCAAAGGAGGAGGACTTGCGGAACCTCAACGTGTCAACGATGGTCCGAACCCCTTCTCTTCTCTGACTTTTGCTCTTTGGGAATCTTCTTCCATCGAATTACTTAAAAAAAAAAAATCTCATCTGTAAGGTCTTCTTAATTTCTCTTCATAAGTGATGGAGAAAGAGAATAAACAGGCGAGCTTTTGCAATTGCTAAAATGAACTGAACAGGAAAGGAGGTGGACTCTTTGTTTTCGAGTGATTTATATGCGTCCACATGCCACCTAGACAAACCGAGGTAGTTTATCGTGGTAGTTTTATTTCCTTTATTTTTACTTGATTATATCATAATTACTTCTGGCATTTTTATATATATGTGCTATCGTGATAAA
>NC_061855.1:12914105-12919105 GCF_019202785.1 Penaeus chinensis | reverse complement strand
TTACAAATTATACCGAGCATCTCAGGATACAGTCCCCCATAGCTGGCGACACCTTCGCGATATCCCAAGCGATATCGAAAACCGAGTGACGTTTTATACTTTGTTTTTTTTCATATTTTATGGGTCCTGGGAAAAGATGCTCCATGTTCTCTTGTACGATGCATTAATTATATACAGTTAAATACCAAACCGGCTACAAACACTGAAAAACGTTTGTATTAATCATTCATCTCTGACTAACATATGAAATCGGCACAAGGAATCTGCAGTTGTGAGATCATTGCATGATCCGCGTTAACACCAGCTATTGTGAATACAAACACAGTAAACGTGTACACAAAGATGAAAGGAAAACTGCCACAGTAAGAAATTAATATGAATCGTAACGTTTCGAACTTTTTCACGAGTTCCTCTTCAGACGATTGATAAACCAAAATGGATACAAGGAGAGAATTTTGACAAGAAGATATAGTGTTTGAGAGACAGAACGGACAAGAGCTGAATCAAGTCTCAGGAAGAGGGTCAAGGTCGAAGAGTCTAGGGAACGCTCTGCTAACTAACGAGGAGGTAAGGTCATCCAAGCCCCATTGACCAGCACTCAAGTTAAAGTTAGGCATTTTCTAATTATTAGAGATTCTAACACATTCCTTTCATACGAATTAGCTGATTTATGAATTAATTTAGCGTTTTTCCAGTTAAGCTGGTGACCTTCATCACGCAAATGAACGAACAAAACACACATTTGAATTTTTGGCATATCTAACATCGCGTTTATGTTCATTGATTCTTTTCTCAAAAGCTCTACCGGTCTCGCCTATGTAAAATTTGGGACAGTCCTTACAGGGTATAGTATAAATGCGGGAAAAGTCTCAAGAGCACCGCTAGTCGCATTGTGCTTCACCAGAGTATTACGCAACGTGTTCTTTAAAATTTGGGAGGGAATTTGATTTACAGATGCCTGGGAGGCATGGGGGGAAGGACAAATTCCTAAAGGGGGTGTGGTAGTTGAAAGGTTAAGAACAGCTGGCCTAAAGGAAAGATGGAAAAAATATTTCAAAGAATAGACATTTTATATATTCCACGACGATAAAAAAGTAATAATGACGTCATTCGTGTGTGTGTGTGCATACACACACATACACTCACTCACTCACTCACTCACTCACTCACACACACGCACACACACACACACATACACTCTCTCTCTCTCTCTCACTCACTCACTCACTCACTCACTCACTCACTCACTCACTCACTCACACACACACATATATATAAATATATTTTAGACACACACACACATATTGATGTGTGTGTGTGTGTGTGTGTTTATAAACACACAGACATATATATATATATATATATATGTACACACACACACACACACACATATATATATGTATATATATGTACACACACACACACACACACACACACGCAGACACACACCGGCCTTTCGCCCGGTGGAAGCGGAAGGCTGGTGAGAATGATCGGAGCCCGCGGGAGCGAGGGCACGTCTGCCGAGGTCAAATAAGGTCAGATAACTCGTCAGCTACTTCACGCAGGGACGATGGTTCTCCCCTTGACATCAAGCCACATGGCAAGCAGCCACGTGGTTATGTACACGGTATATTGCTCAGCCACTTACTAACGCCTCGCCCTTGAGGCGCCTTAGATTTGCCTCATGGGTGACCCAACTTGGCCGGTCCTGACTTGCTAGTTACATCGTTCTCGCGTGCGTTGTCCCTGATGCATCTTCGTGGCTGCTCGTCCTTGTCGTCTTCCTCATCCTGGTCCTTGGGGAATCCGTCCGTCCTCGATGTCCACACGTCCTCGAAGGTCTCGCACATGCCCTCCAGGACATCAGGTTCGTCTAGACTTCCTCGTAGTCCTCGTCCAGGCCTAACTCGGTAGCGTGCTCGCCCAATGCACGTCCTCGCAGATCTCGTCCAGGTCCTTCTCGGCTGCGCGCTCGTACAGACGCCCTCGTAATCTTCGTCAGGGATCTATGGGCGTCCGGGTAGGAAGCGTCCTCTACGGCATCTCAGGGCGGCTGATACCTGCGCTGACGAGCTCCTGGAGTTTGACCGGATCTGCGGGCGTCCAGGCAGGCGGCGCCCGTCCACAGCATCATGGGGCGACTGGTACCTGCGCTAGCGAGTTACTGGTCCCACGCTGGATCTACGGGCGTCCTGGCAGGCGACGCCCTTCCACATCCTGGGGCGGCTTAATACTTGCTCTGACGAACATCTTGGTCCCCAGGATTCTGGCGATCTTCTGGTGACATCCTTCCCACAGCATCCTAAGGTGACCGTTTCTGCAGCAGGGTCCTCCTTCGGTGCCGTGTCAGATATCGGTGTCTGCACACACACACACACATACATGTATGTGTATATATATATATATATATATATATATATATATATATTTAGACATACACACATATATGTGTGTGTGTTTGTGTGTGTGTGTGTGTGTTTGTAAGTGTGTGTGTGTGTGTATTTATGAACGCACACACACACACACACACACATATATATATATATATACACACACATATATATGTATATATATGCACACACACACACAAATATATATATCGTCTGCCGCGATGGCCCAGTAGTTAGAGCACTGGACTCCGATCCTCGTGGTCCCGAGTTCAATTCCCCGCCGCGGCACCCATCACGACCCCCAAGCAGAGGCTAACAGACTGGCGCACGAGTTCTCTGCGAGAACGAGCAGCAACAGTCTGCCAGCCGAGCTGAGGGCAAGACAAGAGCGTCTACAGCCAGACAGACACGCTCAGATCAGAGAAAGGGCAGCCGAACCCGATAACTCAGACGTTATCTTTTCTCTGAGGGAACTAAGGAAAGCCTATAAAACCAGTTCCAACACAGCCCCGGGCTCTGATGGGATCTCGTACCCCATTATCTCCCACCTAGGACTAGCAGGTGAGCGTGCACTCTTGCAACTCATCAACAAGTCCTGGGAAACTTCCACTCTACCCCAGAGTTGGAAGAGGGCTACCATAGTTCCCGTCCCAAAACCAAAGGAGCCGGGGAAGTACCGCCCCATCTCTCTGCTCAGCTGCCTGGCCAAGACGGCTGAGAGGATGGTACTAAACCGGCTTCAATGGAAAACGGGACCCCCGCACGAACACCTTCATGGGTTCACAAGGGGCATGGGCACAGCACACAGCATAGCCACGCTCTTAAGCACAATCAGCAAGGGCCCAGCTGTGGTGGTATTCCTTGACCTGGAGAAGGCTTTTGAACTGGCAAGTCCACTTGCCATTCAGGAAAGCCTGATCCAGAAGGGAATCAGAGGAAAGCTCTTGGCTTGTATAGGTGACTACTTCAGGAACAGGACTGCCAATGTCAAAATTCCAGGGTCACCTATCGCAGCACATGCCGCTCGAAAATGGAACGCCACAGGGTGGGGTTCTCAGTCCAGCCCTATTTAACACTCTAATGTCCTGCATCCTCAACATAAACCTCCCAAAGCCAGATCATCTCGTATGCAGACGATCTCGCTATCACCTCCACTGGACCACGCAGCCAGAATAAAGCCCAGCGTTGTCTGGACCTCGTGTCAGAGGAGTGTTGTAGGACAGGTCTAAAGATCTCTGCAGCCAAATCCAAAGCCATGGCTCTGAGACAGAGAGTTCGAGGCACAAGACTGAAAATCCAGGGAGTGGAATTAGAATGGGTCAAGGACTACCTATACCTTGGGGTAAGGATAGACCGGACCCTCTCCTTCCATAAGGAGGTCCAGTACCTGGTTGACCGAACCAAAGCAAGACTGTCCGTCATGAGAGCAATGACTGGGAGACGCATAGGGGCCAGACACAAAGTACTAAGATCATTCTATGTACATGCTGTCCGGCCCATTGTAGACTATGCCTCAGTCGCTCTAATTGCTGCAAAGAAAAAGCACACAGACAAATTAGAAACAGTCCAAAATGAAGCTGCCAGGATCATTCTGGGTGCCCCGAGGTGGACGAAGGTCCTCAACCTCCTGATGGAGGCAAACCTTCTCCCCCTGGACTCACGAATCGATCTAACGGCAACACAATTCCTGTCAAAGGTCATCCAGGCTCCCAGGAACACAAGCCTAAGACAAAAATTAGTCAGATGCCTCGAACAAGACAACGAGCTCGTTGCAAACAACTCCTGGCTGTCTCATACAGCCAGGGTGTTGATACGCCATCAGCTCAAAGAACAGCTTCTTGCTAAGGGCATGGACTCCCCCCACCCCGACTTTGCCGAAGCCCCGCCGTGGGCACTGAGCCTGATAGAGTTCAACATAATGAGCCTGTCAATGAAAAAGAGCCTATACCCCATGCCTAGCCTAAAGGCAGAAGCCCACAGGGTCATTGCAGCCATCACTCCTCCGGGTAGTAGAACATACTACACGGATGGATCGGTCGATCCCTTGAGCCACACTGCAGGCGCCGGCTTTGCAGCAAGGGATGCCACGCGATCCATGAGGGTAACAGACAACGCCTCCTCGCTACAGGCAGAGGCGGTTGCAATCATGGGAGCCCTAGGCCACGCGTCCCTAAGGGAAGGACACGTAGTCATACACACAGACTCCAGGGCAGCCATTGACTGTCTTCAGAACAGCTCACCCACAGACAACATCTACCTACTGACCACGATTCTCACAATGGCACAGAAAATTCTTGCTCAGGGTAGAAGAATTATCATCAACTGGGTCCTAAGCCACATCGGCATCAGAAGGAACGAGCTTGCTGACAGACTAGCCGTCGCTGGCAGGGGTATGCCCCCAAATCCCATGACGATAAAACCGAGCCGAAAATTACTTATGGAGAAGTGTGCCTTGGTCGGTCGTACCTTCCTACGGCAGCTCCACAGAGAGGAAACGAGAACCTCCCCCTCGGCCAGCTGGTACTCAGACGCCACAGGCTATGAACCACTGGCACTCTCTGAAGTAAGCAACAGAGGTACCGAAGTCATTCTTCACAGAATGCGCCTAGG
>NC_061855.1:12906605-12911605 GCF_019202785.1 Penaeus chinensis | reverse complement strand
AATGTTTATATAAACATTTCTGTTGGAAATATATTACCTGACTCTAAGCTTTTCCCTTAGCTCTGCCATTCTTAGTGAGTAATCGCGTAATGTGAGATTTTTTAACAATGGACACTTCAGCGTACGATGGTACTCAACCTTTTAATCAGTCTCTTTTACTTTTTTACATAGAAATGTTGTGCGTAGTCAACAATGTATCATTTGTAACAGGCAGATTACGTGTTCAGTAAATCCTCTAAATTTAAAGGATCACACTTTACTGGAAGTAAACAACATTTATCCTTATGCGCCACGTTTTCGTGTTTATCGCTGTCACCTTGTTATCAGTTATCAGTAAAATCACTTGGAACACGTAGGCACGCTGCGCTCTTGCTGCTATAAGAATCCCCGCCGCACGACTCAATCGGCACAACAGGTATCCTCACAGTAGAAGCAAGACAGTTGTTCCTTCACTCAAACCTTTAAGAAGTCCAGAGAAAGAGGGCCGAGAGATCAAGACATCAAAATGTCTGTTTACCACGACATTCACTGCGAATATTTCCTCGATATAGGTAAGATACCCATTTCCGGGATTCCGTTTTTATGCAAGATGCCTATTATCCAAATTATACATGTATACCTAGTTCCCTAAAATCACAGACTTTAGATCTTCAAAGAGTTAACATGTCTAATAACAGAAAACTAACCCTTAATACTAGCCTTTCAAATGACACCAAATTTCTCCCCGTAGACATGGTCGGCGGAAGAATCAGGACGTCGAGCAACAACAGCACCCTCAGCTCCAGCAGCAGCGACAGCCGCGCCAGCAGTCACGGCAGCGACGCCTCAGCGGGGAGTGGCTACAGTCCAGAAAAGAAGAAGAAAAAGAAGAGCAGCTTCTGGAAGCAGTCCTGCTTTCCACTGAACTAGTCGAGATCTTACAGTACTATTCTTGTATTTTAAGCTCATTTTCTGTGTGCGATAGGAAGAATACAAAAGAGCTGGTAAGCACTGGCAGCCGAAGGTTAGGTTAAGTTACTGCCATAAGGTGATCTCAACATTTGTATAAAGTTCATGATAGAATAAGTAAGTGGAACCTTATCTGAATTTTTTGTTTTAGCATTCATATTTTCCACTTTTTATAATCTGTATTATACCAATGAATAATTTAATAATTTGTCAGAGTGTCTTTTCATGCATTTGCTAGTCGAGTCCGTTTATGAAGACTGCACAGAATAATTTGCACAGATACGCATAGCTTGTCACTTCCTGAATACTCACATAAACACACACTAAAAGAAAGCGATGTGTAAGTTTTTCAGAGACAAAAGGAGGTAATAGAGTGGAACAGATAATACAGAAAAAAAACACACAAAAAAAAAACAAAAAAAACATGGAGAACGGTCTCACGGGAGATACATAGATTAAGATACTATTGCTAAAATTTAAAGAGAAGGTTTGGGCAGACATACAGACAAACGCAAACACAGTTTTAGTCACTGGTATTGCAATGACAACAATGGCTGAAACAATAATGAGTATGTCATTGTTGTTGCTACTGTTGATCAGAATAACAACCACCATAATAAGAGCAATAACAATAATGTCGATAATGAGGACGAAAGAACGGCTTGACTCCTCTTTCGACAGAACCAGCGGTTTGCCTTCACCTGGCTTCGCTTTATGTGGCCCAGTTGGTTAGCGATTTATAGCTGCCTCGTGTGATCGACATGATTAAATGTATGTCGTGGCGGCCGAATTACCCCTAGGCGCTCCAGCCTCCACAATGTGAGTGATGGGCATAATTTCCTCCCCAAACCGGTTACACTAATCGGTAGTCCCTGTGTTTTTAGTATTATAGGTATGGCGACGCGCGGAAATAACCATTGCATTGCTGGAGCTACTAAGTGATAGTTGAAACTCAATGGAATAGATGGGAAGTCTGTTCTGCTCCTATATTTTGATGCATGATAGCGATTTTCGTCAGTATTATGAAATACGACAACGAGGGGCTTCTCGCGTCGGAGCGGGTCAAGCGTAAGAACCCTCGGATTAAAGTTTAGAACAGAAAACATGAAGTGAAAGAACTAAAATGAGATAAAATTAAACCTAAAGAGAAATAAAATCGTACTTATTAAAGATAAAGTGGACATTTAACACAGGAAACCCTGAGGGTTCTCAAACACTTTCCTAAATATTAGCCTCATTTTCTATGATAGCATTTGACCTATGTGTACTTGGAACACCTATGAACATGATTTAAAAAACAAACCATGGATATATTTAAAAAAGGAGCCTGGGCACAACTCCTTATTGAGGTAAAAATATTACATGAAAAGGACTGAGGATATTTTTAATATTTACTTATATCATGCTTTGCATATATAACAGTTTTCACCTGTAATACTGATATTTCTAACAAAAAAACAAAAAAACAAAAAAACACACACAACACTTATCTGCAAAATGTTTTATACTGGTGTTCCACAGCGAGCCTAATATACTAAAGTTCTACGCTACAACAAGGATTAGAAAGATTGCCTTGGTCTGATTAATGTATCATGTCAATGCCCCGTTGCAGTCTTCCGTCCTCGGATCTCTAGTTTACTGGAGCATCGCATGCGCCTAATAATAGTAAGGTCTAAAGTGTTAGGGAGATATCACGTAAGTGTCTTAAGCTGAGCATGGTCTTACAGGCTCTGTAGTCGGTTCATTTTGATGGTGCAGGGTATAAACATTAGATGTAAATGAAATCTGAAAATACAAATAAATATAAATACAATTATTTTCACATTAAAAACTGACAAAATAAATGTAAATAAAAGCGTTTAAAAATCTTACGTGAAGGGTGAAATAAGGTCGTTTACCCTGAGGAGACCCGCGAACAGGTGGGGATGCTTTTAAAGGCATAAGGTATGATTCGTTTACTTGTTTAACAGTTGCAATGATTTAGAAAAAAAAGTTCACTACAATGTCCTCTAGATCTAGAATTACTTTTTCCATCTTGATTCTGTTGTTAGAGTTCGTTGAGAGTCTAGGTATGAAATATGGAATAAAACTATAGAGCCCAAATAGACTTCCGAACGTTACTATCCACATGCTGGAAACAAGTGTTTTTTTAGTGATAAGTCGACGGTAACTTCATCTTTTCCACTTCCCACAACTACCGAATTCGCATAACCTGCTATTTGGTCGGAAGTTGAAGCGGACGCTATGTATCGTTCGGAAATCGGCAAAGTGGGTATGGCAAGAGTGTGTAGTGTACTAAGAGAATACCCAACTGCACAAATAATAATAATAATCATATATATTACAATGAATATGAAAAAATATATACTATACTTCAATTAATATGAATAGATAGATAATAGATGTTGCCTTTTACAATCTTTATATTTTTAATTTGTGCTTATCATCTTTTATACGGAAATTCGTTTGAGAGCATCCTTATGTCATCATTGTTTACATACGTGGGTCTTCCAAGTTCCTCAAAGGAGCTTGCCTCGAGTTATCCTCCAAACGAAGTTCTTGGAGCAGATTATGATACACACTTCTACTATTTCTTATCTGCAACACGAACGAACCCACAAACGTCGTTTTCGTAATGACAAATAACCTGCAAGGAAGGCCGCGCGGGCAGTTGTAGACTCGCTGAAATCGAGCACAAGGCTGGGTTTGCCTGTGATGGGAAGCAGCAGCAGGATGGGAAGTCGCTCAAAGGGGTGACCTCGAAAGGCGGATCATATTAAAAAAAATGGTTGCTGAAAAAACGCTCGCGTTCGCGTTCTGATGTCCGCGTATGTTATCAGAAATTTGTTGGTGATAGAAAACCGGTCACACGGGGAAAATGCCATGCATGTCGCAGATACAACGCAAGCACAAGATCTCGATTACCACGTTCATGCTGTCGCATGTGCTTCAAAATCACACCCCAGTGTTCAAACTCCACGGTCACATCTGGTCCAATTTCAATAAAAGATTATCTCTACTAAAAAAAAAACAAAAAAAAAACAAGACACTTAACCCAAAGAAAATCACTCTGCCAAGGTTTCATATAAATGACGTTGAGCTAGATCTCTGTCATCAATACAAATACCTCGGGGTGATTGTTAATATTGCACCTAGTATTGTTCAAGGAATCAGAGTTGACTAGTCTAGAAAGTATACAAAATGAAGCCATGAGGATCATTCTTGGTGCCCCCAGAACAACAAGGATTGTGAATATGAGAACAGAACTTAATTTGCCTTCTGTTTATGAAAGAATATTATACATAAATACCAAATTTAGTGTCAAATCAATTAGAGAATCCCTCCATTGTACAGAGTTCCAAAGACAACTAAAACACAGAATAGAAGAGCTAACTTTGAATGACAACACCGATTCCATGGGTACAAGTAACGTGTAAACACTTAGCTCAGCTGAACATACCCATAACTAAGACCCAACATGGACGTTCTATACCACCGTGGAAAATGTCGGACCCAAGTGTATATTATACAACTGTCCCCCCAAAAAAACTATTCCCCTGCTATACTTAAGTAGTATGCACTTGCAATTATAAATGAGCATCTAGAAACTCTTTCCAATACATATGAATGCTACACTGACGGATCCTTGCAGTCTGGGAGCAGAGCAGGATCCGCTTTTGTTGTATATAAAAACAATATTTTGCACCGCCAGGATTGTAGGAGGGTTCATGACTGGGCTAGCACTATGCAAACTGAGTTGGCAGGAATACTCATGGCCACCGAATTTCTTATGAGTCAAGGCTCAGGGGTCATTTTCTGCGATTCACAGAGTGTTCTCCAGGCTCTGAACACTCTAGACAAAGGTGCGGGAAATCAGGATAAACGTGTATTGTGCAAAAGAACGAGGCCATAATATACGCTTTGTATGGATTCCATCGCATGTTGGAATCCCTAAGCATGATCATGCTGATCGCCTAGCAAAGTCAGCATTAAAGCTTCCTTCAGAGAGGACTTGACTGAGTTGATTAATTCTCAACGCCCTGAAAGCTGTA
>NC_061855.1:12884105-12901605 GCF_019202785.1 Penaeus chinensis | reverse complement strand
TTGTCAATTCTGATGGTGGCCTCTTGTTCCCAATATAGGTTGCGTATAACTCTCAGGTCTTTTCCATCTATGTCCATTGTTTGAAGGATGTTAAACAGTTTTTCGTTTTGAACCCTGTCGAATGTTTTTGAGTAGTCGATGAAACACAAGAATAGATCTTTCTGCGCTTCAATAGATCTTTCCATAATTGAAATTGCATTCCTTGTTCCTTTGTCTTCCACGAAGCCAAATTAGAGATATTTCGAGTTTGATTTTGGGACGCATGCGAAACATAATGATTTTGAGCAAGATTTTCTCAAGATGACTCATGAGGCTGATGGTACGGTGCATATAGCACTCTGTTGCTCCTGTTTTCTTTGGAAGTGCGATAAAGATTGATTTGAGGAGGTCTGGTGGAATCTCTCCTGTGTTATAAATCGTGTTCAGGGTATTGGTGATTTCAATTATACCCCAGTCATCAAGAGCATCGAGGATTTCCACTAATATTTTGTCAGGACCATATGTATACATATACATATATATATACACATATGTATATATATGTATATATATAAATTAATTTATATACACACACACACACACACACATATTTATATATATATATATATATATATACATACATATATACACACATATATATATGTGTGTGTGTGTGTGTGTGTGTGTGTATGTGTGTGTGTGTATACAGTATATCTATCTATCTATCTATTTATATACGTGCATATATATGTATATATATTCATATATATGAATATGTATATTCAACGGCCATTTATTCCACTGCAGGAAATCGGCCTCCCTCAATTCACTAATTAAGAGGTTATTTGGCAGTCTCACCCTTATATATATATATATATATATATATATATATATATATGTGTATATATATGTATATATATATTTATATATATATGTGTATATATATGTATGTATATATATATATATATATATATATATAAGTGTGTGTGTGTGTATGTGTGTGTGTGTGTTTATCACACGGCTATAACAATTAACACGTTAATGCTGTCAATGATATGAATGACACCTATTATCTTTAAAGCAAAAATTTCGAATTTATATTACACTCCCAAGTGCACTTTAAAACAGAATGGATATGAAACACTGTCCGTCGTCAACATCTACTGGAGAGGACGTGGAGCTTGGTTTTGGCATCTTTCTCAAAAGACCCCAGATGCAGGGAAGACATCGCCGGATGAAGTCAAGGGAGGAAGCAGTGACAGATGTCTCGAGTTCCTTAAGCATGCGTAATCTTATCTCTGAGTTTTCCCGGCCAGTTTAGACTAAACTGCCACTCTTCATGGCAGATAGACGCCACTGGCTACAACGTGTGCCGATGTAAACACGCCGGACAATGGTCTTGCTGCACTCTCCCCCTGGGATTTGACTGAACGCTTGGGATCACCGGCCCCCGCTCTGGGTGTTATTATTGCCATTATCATTATCATTGTTATCACAATCATTATAATCATCATCATTATCACCATTATCTTGTAATATTATTGTTATAACAACAACAATAATAATTATAAGTTATTATTACGATTATCATTATAATTAATCATTATCAACACTACCAACACCATCATCACTTTAGCAACTGTTATCACTTCAATCAGCATTAAGGCCAACAAGAACAACAAATCTTAGGGTCCTGCATCCGCTTCGACTGCTCCCGGGCGCCAGTTAGGACACTGAGAAATACCTTGAACCTTCCTTGATTTTGTTTCTTCTTTATCTTATATTCTTTCTTTGGTAATTTCGAATAGTAATGTGTTTCCCTACTTTGGGCTAACACGTCTTGGGGTAAAATGAAAATCAAAATGAATTCTATATCGGTGCAATTCGATTTAAGAACACGAACTGCATGCAGAAATCAAGGTAGCTGCCACAACCTGAGGATCATTTCAGGAACTACTAACGAACCAATAGAAAATGCTTAGCTGGCTCGCCGTACCGTGGTTCAGCTTGTTTTAGTTAAGTAGCAATGTCATGAGTGTTTGATTTACCAGGCCTTTATCGCCTTATATACTGTGTAACATAAATTAATTATCAATTGTTAACTTTACTAGTAACTGTAGTAACCAGGAAAATATTTGTAAACTTCCAGTCACATTACATTTATCATCACTTCACTGAGTTTCCCTGAGAAAACTAAACATAAGCAAGAGTCCCTATTAATAATAATAATAATAATAATAATAATAACAACAAAACAAAATAATAAAAGAGACTTTTATATAACAAAGTAGAATTTCCATTGACAAAAAGAGAGTTTTCTGGAAAATTCCTCAGAAAAAGAAAAAGAAACAGATGGCAGCCAATAGGGAACTGAGGCAATCAACTTATCCACGTCTAAAACCGATGCCCGAGGCATCATGACGCCTCGAGAGTTCACCAGCCAGTCTTGTTCTGAGTATTTCGGTGCAGTCAACATTCAATCCAAGACTAAAGGAGAGTCGTTAACATTAGCTTTTTCTAAAGGCATATGTATCACAATGTTGGGAATTTCCTTGAATACAGTCCACCGGCATTTCATGAAGCCGAGACGAGAATAAACAGGCGGTTTCCTTACCGAGCTCTGAGAAGGCTTCGAGTTTTAACGCAAATTCACAATACTCAGTTTTCCTCTGGAGCCGTGGAAATTTGAAAATAAAGACACATGACTAAGTCTGTGAGTCATCCTCACATAAATTATTGAGTATCAAAATTATATGAATACCGTTTCCCCGGTAAAATCCGGTAAACCATACGAATAAACAAACGCACGCAAATCAATATGTAATGAATAGTACAATCAGGTGGTATAACAACAGATAAATCGCCGTATTTTCCTCTGTTGGCTTTGTACGTTCACTTAATGTTCGTTTTGAATACAACACGCAATACAAATACAACAGAACTTTTAGTGCCGTAGATATATTGTTTATATACTAACAAAATAAAAATAAAAACGTACAACAAAAATGAGTGGTAAAATAAATATTTTATCGTTGGAAAAGTAAACTGAAATAAACAAGTATCCCTTCAGTATTAAACCAACACTCTAGTTGTGTTATGATTATTGTCCTTTATCTACATTTTCTTTCTTTTGATTTCATTCCCCATTTTTGTATGATTCCTTTCCGTTATGTCTCGTTCATTTGTGCTTATTTATGAGGTCCTGCATCTTTCTCTGCACTTGTATATTTTGAAAATTACAAGCTATATTCAACTGTATTAGCAGATCGGTACGTTTCCAGTCATTTTCATGCTGTGTGGTTTATTTCTGTTTGATATACATACTGTACATCATTGCCTAGACAATGGACACAGTGAAGAGTAATACTCTGATTCATTCATCGATCAGCAAAGGATAAGGGTGTTCCTTTGTGGATAAATGGTCTGTTTATATACTCAGGTTGTCAGTAGATTTTGATCAACAATTTTACAAGTTATAATCTACTACTATTATTATTTTTTACCTTATACTTTTGTAGAGTTCAACTTACAAGTAGTAAGTTAACCTAGTCCACAATTTTCAAAACAAACTAGCCGAAGACAAAACAAAACAGCAACCTAAAACCTATTTGATTACGACTATAAGATCTCGTAAAGTTCAGTAAGAAAAGGCGCGCTTCCAGAACTTGTGTTTCTCTTTGTTCTTCTGTTACTTCTTTTCTGGCCCGTGAACGCCCTCGGCCGAGACGCCGCTGCCGTGGCTCGTGGTTCTGGCGCGGCTGTCGCTGCTGCAGGAACTGAGGTAGCTGTTGCTCGACGTCCAGGTTCTTTCGCCTCCTAAGCCTGCGGGGGATATTCGTTAATATTGAAAGATAATATTAGGTATTATAATATTGTAATTAAAGATCCATACTGTTTACTAAGTTCTAAAAACTAATCGTTTCTAGCTGTTTACAAAGCAAGAAACGATTATTTTTGAGACCTTGGTTATGTACGTAGACATTCAAAGTATTAATCATCTTGTATAAAGGTGAACCTCCAAAAACTGATAATTTACCCATGTCGAGGAAAATTTCGTAGTCGTGGAATACGGACATTTTGACATCAGTCTTGTTTACTCAACGGATGAACTCTCGACCTTCTTCTTCCTGGACTACTTTAGAGTTTGAATGTCAGTCACTAACTCATTCTTGCTTCTACTGCGGGGTAAATGTTCTGGAGGCGTAGACCGGGGATTTATATGCCAACAGGGCACAAAGTGTCACAGCGCAGGCTTGCGTTTACATTGAGTTTTCCACTGATAAGGTGGTGACAACGATAAACTCTGCAGTGTGGCGCACGAGGAAAAAAGAAGGCTGGTTTCAGTGTAAACATTTATCTTTGATTTGTGATACGTTTAGTTGCGTAGGGCTGACTATAACATTTATATATTTTTTCGATTGTTTATAATATGATTAATATCTAAACACAATGACACATACAATAAACTAAAAGTACTCACTCACTTTGGGAGATAACAAAATCGAAAGTTATAATATTGTTTCGTGTAATAAGCACATGTGTCCGTTGTAAAAAAAAAAAAAAAAAAAAAAAATGCAGACCGTATTACATAAGCATTGATGCCAGGAATTCAAGAATCTGCAACTAGCAAACTGATCCTAGATCATTTTAGGTTAGTATTCTGAACGAAACAAATAACGTAGGCTTATATATATATATATGTATATATATGTATATATATATATATTAACATTTTCTTCCATTGCCATTACCTTTTTTGTAAAAAAAAAAAAAAAAAAAAAAAAAAAAAAAAAAAAATATATATATATATATTACATTTTCTTCCATTGCCATTCTCTTTTTTGTGTGTGATGAGACTCTGTCACTTGGCACGCAATGTGCACCTCGGTCTGACTGCTTTCATGGGTGTTTTGCCTCACAAATCCTGTATCAATGATATTCCAATCTATCAACAGTCAACTCCCTTTGAACGGTGTATTCGGAGAATGCAGTAAAGCAAACCAAAGTAAAAAGGAATGAAAAGAAAGCAAGACAACGGCTTCTTCGGCTTTGTCTAATGCTGCGTAACTGAGCCGAGGACATTGCTGATATTATTAATTTTTTCCTTTAATTAATTAATGTATATATATCTATATATTCATTTATATATATATAAATATATATACATATATATATATATTTATAAGTTTATATGTATATAATATGTATATATGTGTATATATATATAAGACAGATAGATAGGCAGATAAATATGTACACACACACACACACACACACACACATACACACACACATACACACACACACACACACACACACACACACACACACACACACACACACACACATATATATATATATAAATGAATATATATATTCATATATATATATAAATGAATATATATATATATTAATTTATATATATATGAATATATATATATTCATTTATATATATATACACATATATATTTGCGTATATACATATGCGTATATATACACATATATATATCTATATATCTATATATCTATATATCTATCTATCTATCTATCTATCTATATATATATATATATATATATATAATATATACACACACACACACACATACTCACGCTGATACATACATATATATATATATATATTATATACATATACATATGTATACATATATATATATGTATATATATAATATATGCATATATCTATACATATATACATATACATATATATTTACATATATGTTTATATGAATATATATGTATATATATAATTTTATAGGTATATAATACGTATATATATAAGACAGATAGATAGGTAGATAGATATGTATATAAGCACATATATATGTATATATATAAATTAATATATATATACATATATGTAAATTAATATATATATATATATATATATATAAATGAACACACACACACACACACACACACACACACACACATAAATATACATATTTTTTATGTATATATATTTGAACATATTTAAATGTATCTACCATATTTGCCGGCGTATAAGGCACACTCATATTTTACAGGGGCAGTTAGTGAAAAAAAAGCTTTAGTATGTAGCATTATGGTTGTGATGATATCCACTCGTGTTAAATAGCTAACAGGTGGATGCTAATTTAACATGCCTTTTAAATTTCTATGAGCATTTTTCATTTAGATAATGAACGGATTTTTCTTAAGGGTAACATTGAATGAAGTAATATAAGACATATATCAGGTGTGGGTTATGTATGCTGGGGAAGGAGGTAAGTGAGATGATGTGAGCTTTTCTCATAACGACACGCGTATCATAAACAATTTGTCGGACTGTGGTAATTCGACTTCATTGTCTCATTATAAGTAATAAGATTTACTGCAAAAAGTTGGGTTGTTTTCAATATTTTATTATTAGCAACAATTTTTGTACCAATTTGGTGTAATACGGACGCATTAGACAAAGGTCGGTTATTTATATATTTAGAAATAAAAAAGCGCGTCTAATACGTCGACAAATACGGTTTTTATTAGTGTTCAAGGAGAAAGCGCGAGGTCGCGTCAGGAGGGGCCTTGGCTGGAGATCGCCGGGTTCTCGTGCGGGAATGGTAAGCACACACACACACACACACACACACACACACACACACACACACACACACACACCGACTGTGCTGAGCGTTAGATCTCCCTCTATCATTTAAAACACAATGCTCTCCTGTTATCTGTTTTATCTATCTTCTGAAAAGCTTACTGAGAGAAAAGATGACAGGACCCTGATATGAGGCTGAAATGCGTCATCGCGCTTATCATGTAGGGCTTATCTATTGACAATGATCGTGAAGGTAAAAGGCAAAGGAGGAGTTTGATTTTTTCAAATGGTATTACTCTTTCAGGCATTTCTTTGTGTCATGCATTTGTTACATTCAGAAGGTAATTGCACAAATATTCCTTTATTGATGTTAATATAAAGATATAAATACATAAATACATTTTGCAAGTGGCAATCCATGGTTCCAGATTAAATAATAATTCCCAAGGGCTCTATAACTGCCTGCCATCTTTTTAGATTCAATAATCATTAATAGTGTAATGGTTCCAGTAGCTGCAGGACAGCCAGTGGGGAGGAGAGGAGAGTAACCTCCTCCCTGCGTGGGAAGATATAAGTCCTCTTATCTCCCGGGGCGACGAGCCATGGCGTAGAAGGGCAGTGCTTTGAGTGGCAAAAGTGGCAAAAAGTAGCTTATCTGGGGCCGCCTTCCCGGAGAGATTTCCTGCGACACCGATGCCACTAAAAACTACTGTGACTTGGCGACACGGGGAGGGATTGCCTTCGAGGTTTACGCGCAGGGACAAGTTTTCTATATTTTAGTCTTCATTTTCCTTGAACTTATTATTATAAGATTATTTGGAGGTTGATATTAAAAACGACCATCACTTTCACAGCCACTATCAATACGTAAAAAACACACTCACACTGTGTATGTGTGTGTCTTTGTTAGAATGTATATATATTTATATATATATACATATAAAAAGTATGTGTGTTTATGTAGATATATGTATATATATAATACATACATATATATATGTACATATATATATATATATACATATATATATATATATATATATATATATATATATAGACACACACATTCCAACAAAGACATATAAATATATACACACACACACACACTCACACACACACGCACATGCACACACACACACACACACACACACACACACACACACACACACACACACACACACACACCTTTTATATGTATATATATACATATACACACATACTTTTTATATGTATATTTATATATGTGCGTCTAAATGTAGATCAGCGGTTCTCTGAGGCGTACAGGAGTGAAGTAAAATTGCAAAATGAAATCTACGATTACAGCACACCAACATATAATTGTCGGTGTCAAATCAATGGGAGAACCACTCTATTCTACAGAGTTCCAAAGACAACTTTCAATGACGGCACCGATTCATACACAAATCCATTGCTACAGGTAATGAACATACCTCTGTGTATATTATACGACTGCCCCCGAAAAAGACAGTGTCTCACCTGCTATTCAGTACGCAGTTGCAATAATAAATGAGCATCTTGAAACTCTGCAGGATGCGCTTTTGTTGCATATAAAAACAACATTTTGCAGTACCAGGATTGTAGGAGGGTTCATGACTGGGCCAGCACTTCGCAAACTGAGTTGGCAGGAATACCCATGGGCACCGAATTCCTATTGAATCAAGGCTCAGGGATCATTTTCAGCGACATATAGCGTGCTTTTTGAACACTCTAGACAGAGGTGCAGGAAATATTGCAAATGACATCAGGATAAAAGTGTATCGCGCAAAAGAACGAGGCCATGGTATACGTCGTGTGTGAATTCCATCGCATGTTTGAATCCCTAGGCATGATCATGCTGATCGCCTAGCAAAGTGAGCATGTGACAAGCGAAGTGTGGATATAGATCTTGGAGTACTTCTTGCTAGGATTTTACGCGTTATAAAAACCTCCTTCAAAGAGGTCTTAACTGAGTTGATTAATTCTCAACGGCCTGAAAGCTGTAGCACAAAGCACTATGGTCGGTTTACGCAAGATTTATTCATCTATGGTTTATATAAAACAAGAACCAGACCGAACGATATTCTGACCGCAAAAATCAGACTCGGATATAGATTGTATTGGCAGGTCAGTGCAGTTTGCTATGTCGAAGAAACTACGTGTAAACAGTGTCATGTGTTACAGCCTTTCAGACCACCTAGCATGAAGTACGGAAAACTGTGTATGTTTTTCATATCATCTGGTAACTCAGAAAATATACTTATGTTGTATCCTAAATTTGAAATGTAGTATCACATGACCACGTATATGATATAATAATGATTTCCACGCCCAAGCTGTACGCCAGCGTGGCATATGAGTAGGTAAAGGACTGTATCATTGTCCTTTTCCTTTAACTGATATTGTACAGGTCATTATAATGTTATAGCCTAAAATTCCAATGCTCCTGGGCAGTTAGCCAGGGTGGTAAATAAAGGATTTAACACAAAAAACGTTGTTCCAATGAAATCCACCACACAAAAAATAACAATAGTGACAATAGTGATAAAAGTAGTAGTAGTAGTAATAATAATAATAGTAATGATAATAATACTAATAATAATAACAATAATAAAAATAATAATATTAATAATAACAATGATAATAATACTAATACTAATGACAGCAATGAGAGTAATTATAATACTAATAACAATAACAATCATAATGATAGAACAATAATGATAAATGTGCGCAAAACAAACATCCGGTATTGGTTTAGCGATTGGAAACCTCGCCCACGCCCATTCGACGCTTTCTATACAGCATTGTGACATTTACATATCCCTCGTTCTTTTTCTATCATGTGAACCCAATATACAGTATCTCACCAAAGACGTTATGAAGATATAGTTTAGTTTCTGTGCCTCACGTACCATGTACCAAAAATCTTCTTGTGTTCATTTGCCTTTAAATTTGAAGTTAATTATTTTTTTCTGGTGAGCCGAATGTTCAATGAGATATTTAACGTATGTTTATTCTGTTTCGAGTAATCAATAATTCGTGGAACAGACGGAGATACACTGCTGTAAAAATAAAGTCACCTAAAGTAAAGAAAGGGTTTAAAAGAAACTACATGAGTTTTGAGTGCTGTTACTGAGAATGTGTTTAGGTGCACGTATACACACGCATACATGGTGTCCACTTAAATGTATACACTTACACAATTTCTATCTGTTTCCGTGTATGCATCGGTGTGTGTTTGGACTAGTATATAGCATATCAAAAATGTACTGTACATAATTAATAATCAAATGAACAGTGGCTGAACTAACATTACTACTTGTGTTTATAATCTGTCATATTTAGCTGCTCGAACATAGAGAGTGGGTTTGATTTATCAACCAGTTCTCAGGAGTATTCATTACACTGACATGCTACCTTCTTCATGAGTACAAAGATAATCAAGATCAGTGATTCTCACTAAGGGGTAAGTGTTATTATTCCTTGTAGAACTTTCTATCTGTTTCCGTGTATGCATCGGTGTGTGTTTGGACTAGTATATAGCATATCAAAAATGTACTGTACATAATTAATTATCAAATGAACAGTGGCTGAACTAACATTACTACTTGTGTTTATAATCTGTCATATTTAGCTGCTCGAACATAGAGAGTGGGTTTGATTTATCAACCAGTTCTCAGGAGTATTCATTACACTGACATGCTACCTTCTTCATGAGTACAAAGATAATCAAGATCAGTGATTCTCACTAAGGGGTAAGTGTTATTATTCCTTGGGGGTAAAATGCACATGACAGGGGGTAGATATACAATGATGTGACTGGGCAAGCTGTGGATCAGGCCAGAAAGAGTATTGTAAAATAGCATACCTTACAATTGGTACACTCAACGCCGATAGATTTAAGAACTTTCAGAGGTCCTTGACTACGTGATTTTAGCGTTCAGTTTCACAGGAGTTGGTATTGATGTTTGTATTCTCCCCAGTGGAAATCAGGTTTCTCTGTTTTAGTAACAATGAACAGAAAGGCAAAGTGCTGAATGGAAACAGAGGCTAGTTCTGTCATCCACAGCTTCTTAAATAATTTGACTGACCAACTCTGTTTCCTCTTTCTATGTTCCTCTCTACTGGCTATCCTTTATTCAAAGATCATCTTTGACAATACCTTACAAATAAAGACATTTCCACTTCCTGAGCACTCATGCCGGATATGCATATCTATATGTTTATGTGTAATTAAAGGGAATAGCACCCATGGGGGGGGGGGGGGGCGAAGAACTGCTGGCTTATATAGTGACGTAATGCAAACTTGGTATGTTTTTTTCTTGATTGATACTTAACATGTAAATATTTTTTTGGATCATGACACTCAGAATCAAACCACATCAATTTGTCATATCACCATTTATTTGATAATATATAACTCTTCATAGGAGATATACTGAAGTGGGCATTAGAATAAAGTTTCTTGAATTTCTTTTACTTATTTAATCATATAAAACGTCATATAAAATATATAATACAGTCTTCTTAGCACATAACAAAATATGAGAAAACGGATCCTGACTGATTGTGAGTCTGTCAAATGACTGTGGAACAATAATTAATATTTACAACATACATACATGGCCCTGTCCTTCACACAGGCGACCGCTCCCGTCTAGACGTCCGGAATGGTTTCCGAGTACCGCCCCCCCCCCCTCACTGAGGTGAAACAACCTTTGGATGGTTGCTTCAGAGGGATGAAAGGAACCAGCTGACAAAAAGGACAAAACCCCCCCTTCCCTCACTGAGGTGAAACAGCCTTTGGATGGCTGCTTCAGAGGGAAGGGGGAAACACTTTGAAAAGACACAGGTCCTTTCCTTCCTCACTGAGGTGAAACAACCTTTGGGTGGTTGCTTCAGAGGAATGTAAGGAACTGCCTGGCAAGAACGCAAAACCTCCCTTCCCTCACTGAGGTGAAACAGCCTTTGGGTGGCTGTTTTAGAGGGAAGGGTAAACTACTTCGAAAAGACACAGGTCCTTTCCTTCCTCACTGAGGTGAAACAACCTTTGGGTGGTTGCTTCTGAGGGATGAAAGGAACCAGCTGGCAAAAGTGCAAAACCTCCCTTCCCTCACTGAGGTGAGGCAGCCTTTGGATGACTGTCTCAGAGGGAAGGAGGAATCCCTTTGAAAAGACACAGGTCCTTTCCTTCCCCACTGAGGTGAAACAACCTTTGGGTGGTTGCTTCAGGGGAACGAAAGGAATTGCCAGGCAAGAACGCAAAACCTCCCTTCCCTCACTGAGGTGAAACAGCCTTTGGGTGGCTGTTTTAGAGGGAAGGGGGAACTACTTTGAAAAGACACAGGTCCTTTCCTTCCTCACTGAGGTGAAACAACCTTTGGGTGGTTGCTTCAGAGGGATGAAAGGAACTGCCTGGTAAAAGTGCAAGACTCCTCTTCCCTCACTGCGGTGAAGCAACCTTGGGGTGGCTGCCTCAGAGGGCTGAGCAAAAGGGCTCCAAACAATGATGTCTCGTAGGTGGAAGGGCATCCCCTCTGGTCTCTCCCCAGGGGTTTACACCTACCCACGCGTTTGCCGTGCGTGGCAGCCTTGTGCGCTGTGGAGACGGGAGTCCTGGAGGTTGAGCGATGCCGTGAACGAGTACGCCCTGCGGCTAGCAACACGCCTCTTTGGTCCTCTATTCCAGCAAGACAGGCGGCCTGATCCCGGCCCGGTCACGGTCAATCGGCTGGTCTCCCCCGGGAGGCTAGGGTCAAGCAGTCATGCCGCCATTGGCACTCACAATGGTCCGTGAGTGCCGTCACAATGGCTATTGGCTGCGTATATCCTCTCATCACTCCTGTTGCTGTTAGACACTGGTTCTGACACTCAGCTTCCCCTTGTTGGACTCCGTGGTGGGTGGGGGCGTGAGAGGATGAAGCACTTACCAATTCATGGAAAAAATAATCAAACACCCCCCACAGACTGAACTTAAAGTTGACGAACCGCGCAAGGCCCATACCATGGTAGTCACCATGAAGGCATATGTGCCTTCCGGTGGCAAAAGAAAGCCCCAAGCACAGGATGACACTGTCACCCCTGCTGCTAAGGTGGACAAGACCGAAGCCAATGGGTCTGTCCACCGAATAGTCAAAGATCTTGACTCGCGAGCTGGCCTCTCCAGGCCAGCAGCTAAGCCAGGGAGGCCCCTGAGTTCACAGACGGCCTCCCCGACTGAGAGGGGAGAGCAGGCTGAACCAGCCGCATCAGCTTCTGCCTCCTCAAACAAGCCCGAAAGCCGAAAGGGCGGGCCGAAGCGTCCGAGGCCGGATACCGACTCTGATGAAGAGTCGGGACCCCTTAAACGCTTCGCCCAGTTCAAAGTGTCAGCTAAACCCGAAGGCTTCGACAATGCCTACCAATTGGTCAGGGCATTGGAGTTGCAACGGAAAATCCGGTTGTCGATCCGGGTCGCCCGAGATCAGGGCATGATCATAATGCCCAAAGATCAAGCTACCTTAAATTTCCTCCGGGAAACGAAGGAGCTAACTGATGGGAGAAAAGTGAGTCTTTCCCCACTAAGTCCCGAGGAAAAGAGAACCAAGATGGTGCTACTTGGCTTCTCAGTCTCGTACGATGTGGAGCTGATCGCTTCACACCCACAGGTCGTGCAGGCTTCCCGAATGTCGAAGGGGAAGACCCCAACCAGGCAAGTCCTGGTGACCATGAAAGGTGCCCCAACCACTACCCTTGATCTGGGTAACTGGGGCACCTACAACCTTCGAACGTATGTGCCAGAACCACTTCGGTGTTTCAAGTGCCAGAAATACGGTCACCCCAAGGCTAACTGTACAGCCAAGCCTAAATGTGGTGTCTGTAGCAAGGCACACAACACAGAGGTATGCCTCAAGGCATACAAAGAGGAAAAGAGGGACACAACAGCCAAATGTCCCAACTGTGCCAAGAAGCATCATGCCTGGAGCCTGACTTGCTCTGTCAGGAAAAAGGCGGCCCTCAGGCGACAAGAGGTTGCTCAAAACCGATCAGACTTTGTTCCTGCCCCACCGGGCACCCATGACTGGGAAAGGAACAAAAGCGAAAAGGCCCCCCGACCTCCTAAGAGGAAGGAAGCCGCCCCCCAGCCAATACCGGATGTCTCCAACAAAAAGGAGTTATCGACAATGCCAAAGGTGCAGAAAAAGAAACTAAAGAAAAAAGTTTCTAAGAGCACCACAAAAACCTCCCCAACAGATGATCATCTCCTCTTTGACGAGGACGATATGACTCTCCTGTTAACTGCTGTTGTCACAGCAGTAGCAACAGCCCTGGGGAGGTCGAGTGAGGAGGCCGAGAAGGCAGTTTCGGTCGCCATGACGGCAATGACCTAGACTGTCGCAGCCCTGAAGGGAAGAAAGCTGGCTAGAGAAAAACCAGCCTCACCCTCACCCCAGGACGAGACTCCCCTCCCCACTCCAAACCAGGCCATGCCTTCACAGGCAGAGCCAAAACAGGCTGAATCTGTGCAGCCAGAGCCAGATCACGCTGACCTTGCCCAGGCAAGGCCAGCCAAGAAAAAGCCTGAGAGAAAAGCCGAACCAACCAAAGTCAGAGCTACCAAAGGCTCTCCACCCCCCAGTGGACCCAAGGATACCCTGACAACAGACGAGGAGCCCTCAACCAGCGAGGACCTCGCAATGGAGTTGTCAGACTCCGATGATGTCTCTGATGTAACTATCACTGAGTAACATCATGACACACCATCTAAGCATCCTACAGTGGAACATCAATAGCTTCTCTGCAAAGAACGCTTTTCTCCAAGCAGTAGTGCGATCAAGGAACATTGACATTGTCATGCTCCAGGAGACATTAACAGTGGACACTGTTCGCTTCTCAGGGTACCATGCCTTCACACTGCCACGAACACCTGGCAAGAGAGGCTTGATCACCCTTGTGAGAGCAACAATCCCCTGCTCCGCAATAGCCGATGCATTGCACTGTGGAGACGATGTTGAATCCCTTGCCGTCGAGGTTCACCTGGCCGGGGGGCCCCTCAAACTGTACAATGTGTACAGCCGGCCACGCTGTAAAAGCTTAGACATCAGCCAGGTCTGTGCTTCTGCTGCACACGACCGAGTGATCATAGGGGGAGACTTCAATGCACACCACCCCATCCTGGCTCCCTGCCGGGCACCGGATGCGGCCGGCTATCACATAGCCGACGTGCTAGAGACATTCCCTGAGATCGCTCTCCTCAACACCCAAGAGCCAACGCATGTCAGAGCTGGCCACTGCGACTCTGGTGGGGAGGATTGGCTGGTGTGTCGATGATACCGTCACAAGTGACCATTACGACACTATAACTACCCTCATGGATGCTGGCCCAGCCGAAATCCTAAAACCGAATCCAAGATGGAAAACAGACAAGGCCAACTGGCAGGCGTTTCAAAACGCCTTGGCCCTCTGTCTGAGATGCAACAATCCCCCACAAAGCGAAAATGTGGAAGTGCTCGAAGCCAGCCTGCTAAACGCCATTAATGAAGCAGCCTCACAGACCATACCCAAAACTCGGCCTGGGTCCAGAAGTCACAAAGACGCCTGGTACTTCAATGACGAGATCAGGGAGGTCAACCACAGGGTGAACATGTGCCGAAAACTATTCCGAAGGCAAAGAACCCCTGACAACCTATCCCTCCTAAGGGAAGCTGTCACGGATGCCAAGGAAACTGCCAACAGAGTCAGGCAGGAAAAGTGGCTGGAATGGTGTGAGTCCTTCGACCACCAAACCACCCTTTCAGAGCTGTGGCAACGGGTCAAGCGAGCTACCAGCCGCTCAGCCCCGAGGTGCACCCATCCCGACCCTCAAGCAGAGGCTAACAGACTGGCGCACGAGTTCTCTGCGAGAACGAGCAGCAACAGTCTGCCAGCCGAGCTGAGGGCAAGACAAGAGCGTCTACAGCCAGACAGACACGCTCAGATCAGAGAAAGGGCAGCCGAACCCGATAACTCAGACGTTATCTTTTCTCTGAGGGAACTAAGGAAAGCCTATAAAACCAGTTCCAACACAGCCCCGGGCTCTGATGGGATCTCGTACCCCATTATCTCCCACCTAGGACTAGCAGGTGAGCGTGCACTCTTGCAACTCATCAACAAGTCCTGGGAAACTTCCACTCTACCCCAGAGTTGGAAGAGGGCTACCATAGTTCCCGTCCCAAAACCAAAGGAACCGGGGAAGTACCGCCCCATCTCTCTGCTCAGCTGCCTGGCCAAGACGGCTGAGAGGATGGTACTAAACTGGCTTCAATGGAAAACGGGACCCCCGCACGAACACCTTCACGGGTTCACAAGGGGCATGGGCACAGCACACAGCTTAGCCACGCTCTTAAGCACAATCAGCAAGGGCCCAGCTGTGGTGGTATTCCTTGACCTGGAGAAGGCTTTTGAACTGGCAAGTCCGCTTGCCATTCAGGAAAGCCTGATCCAGAAGGGAATCAGAGGAAAGCTCTTGGCTTGGATAGGTGACTACTTCAGGAACAGGACTGCCAATGTCAAAATTCCAGGGTCACCTATCGCAGCACATGCCGCTCGAAAATGGAACGCCACAGGGTGGGGTTCTCAGTCCAGCCCTATTTAACACTTTAATGTCCTGTATCCTCAACATAAACCTCCCAGTGGGGTGCCAGATCATCTCGTATGCAGACGATCTCGCTATCACCTCCACTGGACCACGCAGCCAGAATAAAGCCCAGCGTTGTCTGGACCTCGTGTCAGAGGAGTGTTGTAGGACAGGACTAAAGATCTCTGCTGCCAAATCCAAAGCCATGGCTTTGAGACAGAGAGTTCGAGGCACAAGACTGAAAATCCAGGGAGTGGAATTAGAATGGGTCAAGGACTACCTATACCTTGGGGTAAGGATAGACCGGACCCTCTCCTTCCATAAGGAGGTCCAGTACCTGGTTGACCGAACCAAAGCAAGACTGTCTGTCATGAGAGCAATGACTGGGAGATGCATAGGGACCAGACACAAAGTACTAAGATCATTCTATGTACATGCTGTCCGGCCCATTGTGGACTATGCCTCAGTCGCTCTAATTGCTGCAAAGAAAAAGCACACAGACAAATTAGAAACAGTCCAAAATGAAGCTGCCAGGATCATTCTGGGTGCCCCGAGGTGGACGAAGGTCCTCAACCTCCTGATGGAGGCAAACCTTCTCCCCCTGGACTCACGAATCGATCTAACGGCAACACAATTCCTGTCAAAGGTCATCCAGGCTCCCAGGAACACAAGCCTAAGACAAAAATTAGTCAGATGCCTCGAACAAGACAACGAGCTCGTTGCAAACAACTCCTGGCTGTCTCATACAGCCAGGGTGTTGATACGCCATCAGCTCAAAGAACAGCTTCTTGCTAAGGGCATGGACTCCCCCCACCCCGACTTTGCCGAAGCCCCGCCGTGGGCACTGAGCCTGATAGAGTTCAACATAATGAGCCTGTCAATGAAAAAGAGCCTATACCCCATGCCTAGCCTAAAGGCAGAAGCCCACAGGGTCATCACTCCTCCGGGTAGTAGAACATACTACACGGATGGATCGGTCGATCCCTTGAGCCACACTGCAGGCGCCGGCTTTGCAGCTAGGGATGCCACGCGATCCATGAGACAAAGCCTCCTCGCTACAGGCAGAGGCAGTTGCAATCATGGGAGCCCTAGGCCACGCGTCCCTAAGGGAAGGACACGTGGTCATACACACAGACTCCAGGGCAGCCATTGACTGTCTTCAGCACAGCTCACCCACAGACAACATCTACCTACTGACCACGATTCTCACAATGGCACAGAGAATTCTTGCTCAGGGTAGAAGAATTATCATCAACTGGGTCCCAAGCCACATCGGCATCAGAGGGAACGAGCTTGCTGACAGACTAGCCGTCGCTGGCAGGGGTATGCCCCCAAATCCCATG
>NC_061855.1:12864105-12876605 GCF_019202785.1 Penaeus chinensis | reverse complement strand
TTCGATTTTCGTTATTATTTTTAGTATTATTGTTTTTATTGTTATAATTATTTCTACTATTAGTATAATTAGCAGAAACATATATATGGCGCCAATAATTACAATGATAATGATGATAATGATGATAATGATGATAATAATTACAATAATGATGATAATGATAGTAATGATGATAATGATGTTAATAATAAGGATAATAACAATAATAATGGACATTTATATAAAAAAAAGTAGAAAAAGCCGCAAAATCTAGCGAAATATAGCCTTTTGAGAGTTTACTAAAAAATTACGTTTTTTCGATTTCAGTGATGATTTTGGCAATTATTAGGCTAATAATGATAATATTTATCATAAATGTATTAATCAAGACAATGGTGAGAATTTTGATACATTTGCAATTATGATAACAAATTTGATAATAAGAATAATTGCAATATTGTTATTATTATTATCATTATCATTATCATTATCATTATCATTATCATTATCATTATCATTATCATTATCATTATCATTATCATTATCATTATCATTATCATTATCATTATTATTAATATTATTATTATCATTATTGTTATTATTATTATTATCATTATTACTTATATTATTAGTATTATTACAGAAAAATAACAATAGCAATGATAATAATAATAATAATAATAATAGTAATTATAATATTGTTATCATTATTATTATTGTTATTATTATTGTTGTTACTATTTTTCTTATCAGCATACTTGCCCAAAATATATGTTTACTGTCATAATTACAATAATAACGATAATAACAAAAATAGTAATAATAATGATTGTTATAAAATCGTTATTATGGGTATTATTATTGGTATTATTTTTAGTATTACTATTATTATTTTTATTATTGTTATTATAAGTAAAAGTGCAAAAATAAAAAAATATATATAACTGTAATAATTACAATAATAATGAAAATTCTGATAAAAATTTAAAATTCGATTTTTGTTGTTATTATTATTACTATTGTTTTTATTATTTGTATTACTTCTAATATTAGTATTATTACAAAAAATAAATATATGTGGTGGCAATAATTACAATAATAATGATAATAATAATAATGATAAAATTGAAAATTCGATTTTCGTTATTATTTTTAATTATTATTGTTTTTCTTGTTATAATTATTTATACTATTAGTATAATTAGCAAAAAAAAAAAAAAAAAAAATATGGCGCCAATAATTACAATAATAATGATGATAATTACAATAAGGATGATAATTATGATGATAATGATGATAATATAGGACGATAATGATAGTATTGATGAAAATGATGTTAATAATAATGATAATAACAATAATAATGGACATTTATAATAAAAAAAAGGAAAAAGAAAAAAATCCCAAAAATCGAAAAAGCGGCAAAATCTAAAAAAATACATTTTTTCGATTTCAATGATGATTTTGGCAATTATTAGGCTAATAATGATAATATTTTTCATACTTGTATTAATCATGACAATGGTGAGAATTTTGATAATAATAGGAATAAATGCAATATTGTTATTATTATTATTAATATCACTGCTGCTATTATTATTATTATCATTATCATTATCATTATCATTATCATTGTCATTATTATTATTATTTTTTTTTTATTATCATTATTACTTTTGTTATTAGTATCATTACAGAAAAAAATATTATAACTGTAATGATAATAATAATAATGATAATAATAATAATAATAATTATAGTAATTATAATATTGTTATTATCTTATTGTTATTATTATCGTTGTTATTATTTTTATTAGCAGTATAGTTGCAAAAAAAAAAATATATATATATATATATTATGACGTTAATAACAAAAATAGTAATAATAATAATTGTTATAAAATCGTTATTATTGCTATTGATATTGTTATTATTGTTTTTATTATTACTATTATTATTTTTGTTATTGTTATTATTAGTATAATTGCAAAATAAAATATCATAACTGCGATAATTACAATAATAATGAAAATATTGATAATTATGATAAAAAAATAAAATTAGATTTTTGTTATTATTATTATTATTTTTTTTATTGTTATTACTTCTAATATTAGTATTATTACAAAACAAAAAATATATATATGGCGGCAATGATTAGAATAATTACGATAATAATGATAATAATGATACAATTTAAAATTCGATTTTCGTTATTATTTTTAGTATTATTGTTTTTA
The DNA here is from genome assembly GCF_019202785.1 of Penaeus chinensis. Taxonomy (NCBI): domain Eukaryota; kingdom Metazoa; phylum Arthropoda; class Malacostraca; order Decapoda; family Penaeidae; genus Penaeus; species Penaeus chinensis. Next base: position 12,874,384 of record NC_061855.1, on the reverse strand, counting down.
TTGTTATAATTATTTCTACTGCATGCGTCCACACACACAGACACAGACACACACACGCACACACACGCACGCACACGCGCACACACACACACACACACACACACACACACACACACACACACACACACACACACACACACACACACACACACACACACACACACATATATATATATATGTGTGTGTGTGTGTGTGTGTGTGTGTGTGTAAACATATATATATATATACATATGTATATGTATATACTGTGTATATATACACATGCATATATATGTATATATACATAAGTATATATATAAGTATATATAAGAAAAATATATATATGTATATGTAGCGTCGTCGTCTGGTCGTGTATGCCCGACGCGCTATTAATACAATCAACGTTGAAATTGGAAGGTATCTGGCCGCTTGATTTCAGCTCCGTTTCGCTTATCATCAAATATATCTTATTCCATTGTAAATATAATGATATGCTTTGTTGGTTAGTATCTGTATGTTTTAAAAAGCTGACTGGCTGGACTGCAGCATAGGATTATTATACTTAATTACTGGTTAACAATTTATTAAATAATCTTAAGTTACAAAAAGATATATACATTTCACTCGTGCCACAAGAAAATGTTCTTTAGCTGTTCTTTCGTACTTGCGCCAACACCACCACAAAATACAGAGGAAATACTTAGCTGTTGATTATTTTAACGAAATCCGGGGGGGGGGGGGGGGGGGGTCAACAAGAGCGTGTGTCCAGCCAGTCGTGAGCGCGAGCGTGAACTCTCGCGCCCTTGAAAATCACTGCAAGGGGCACGACATAGAACGGCTCTGATTGGCTGGGGCCACACGCCCGTTAACCTGATTGGTCTATACGTAATTCGGGGGTATATCTTTTAGAAATAAAATTAAGTGGCATCGAGTACTAAAAAGTAATGCAGAAAAAATGTGGCAATAAAAAGCATTCTACAAAACATCTAGGAAAATATATAAAAACATTAAAAGAGAGAAAAATAAAAACTTTACACCAGAAAATAAAATAGTGTATGCTTAAAATAAAAAGAAAATGTAATGTCATTCTTAACAGAGAACGGACGTTATTTTAAGGCGGTATTCGTATACATCCATCCGTACAAGTAGATATGTTCGAATATTTATAAATCATAAGCCAGGTGGACCTCAGGGTACACTACAGTTCCTCCCAGGGGCGGGAGTCGCGAAGTTGGACGGAGCGACACAAGACATCCGTGGCATACATCATTGTCTGAGGATAGTCTGAATCAGGTCTGAAAGTGATGTACCATTACATAGTTCTGTGGGAGAAATCAGTAGATAAGTATACATTCACATATTTTGAGCTGGGTGAAACAGGCATGAAAGAACTGCCGAAACTTTAACTTGTGCTGTCTGAGTGATTTACAGGTTGATCTTTTTTTTTTGAAGTTAAAAGGATAAATCGAATGGACAAGATTAAAACGAGTTAAGTGGTAAAAAATGAGAGCATGATAAGACGCATACAAAAACGAGAGATAAAATGATATAAGGGAAATATAGTACAACCGTTCATATAAATTCAATCTAAGAATTTCTGAGTACACTCACCTTCACGACCATGAACTTAAACATTCATAAACAATTTCTCATGTACTCACACCTTCCACACAGCAGGAGCAATACTAATAGCTATCAGTACGTTCTGAGTAGATACCAGGAAATTCATCCCTATCACCGTCCCCATTCTCACGGTCTGTAAGTGTTTCGCTCGAGTCCGGTGCAGCATCAAAATCAAAGTTCATAGGTGGATATGGTAACTGGTCACTCTCCTCTACAAAGTCTATCTCTGACGCAGGAACAAATGGCCTGAGCTGACTTGCGTGGACACGCATAGTACGATGAGGTTGCTGCAGCTCCAATATATCATAGACAACAGAACCAACCTTCTTTAGAACCCGAAATGGCCCCTTCCACCGGCTATCTAGGGCTCTTGTGTTACCTTCTACTGTGCGTAAAACTAAAGATCCTTCACTTAAGTGTAGAGGTCTCGTCTTTCTATCATAATACCTCTTATTGGCTTCGCGAGTTTCTAGGGTCACCTTTATTGCTATACGGCGAGCCTCAGCAAGACTCTTCATCATCAACCCCTCATCAGTAGTCTGCAGATTTGTCAGACCGCGAGGAAAAAGTGCCATTCTCCCGGTCAGTAGGTACAAAGGTTGATCCCTGGTTGACCGATGGATGGCCGAGTTCAGGGCAAAGCGTACGGCTGGCAGGTGGGTAGGCCACTGTGAAGGCGACCGTTGTACCAGAGTTGCAAGAGCGTCTTTCACTACCCTGTTGCTCCTTTCAACTACACCATTCGATTGTGGGTGGTATGCAACAGAAAAGGAATGTTTCATCTCTAACTCCTTTAAGAGTGAACGCCACTCATCAGAAGAAAACTCCAAGCCATTATCTGTGTGGAGTTGGGCTGGAGGACCAAACAATGTAATGAAGTGGTCAACAAAAGCTTTCAAAACTCTACTTGCAGACTTATCCCTGAGAGGAATTAACTGGAGATATCGTGTATGATGGTCAATAATGGACAAGACGTATCGAAATCCTTGTGCAGAACTGCGAAGGTCCATTAAATCTGCGGAGACCATTTCTAAGAGAGCTTGAGGTGGTGGATGTCCTTGCATAGGTGCTCTAACCACTGGAGCCTTGCGACGCTGACACGTTTCACATCCAGCAACATACGTTCGTGCCAAATGAAGCATGTTCGGGAAGAACCAGTTATTCCGTAAATTTTGATAAGTGCGCAGTGCCCCTGGATGGGCTGCCGTTGGAGGCTGGTGAGCCATGTGTAATGCCTGGTGGCATAGATGGTGTGGCACATAAATCTGTTTAACAACACGGTCTGGAAAATGACGAAGGTGGTATAATACTCCATCGTGTGTTTCAAAGTTGCTTATAGCTGCAGGTGGACGAATATTAGGCAATGACTGACGTCTCTCGAGCCAGGCTATCAGATCCGAACAGACAGGATCATGTAGCTGTTCATCTCTCATCTGCCGAGAGGCTAAGGACGTAAGGTTGAGCATCTGACATGGTTGCTGTCCTTGCACCTCCTGATTCTGCACTGAAGGGGTTATTTCCAGTAGTGGGGCATCAGAATTAGGTCCAGGCATAGCATCAGCGTCTTCTACAGGACAAGCATAATCAGGAGATGGGGTAGGTTCTCCTGGGGGTCTGGACAGAAGGTCAGGGACATAATTACTTGCTCCTTGCTTATAATGTAGTGCAAAATCATAGTCAGATAACTCATGGGCAAACCTACTTAGCCTCTTACTCTTGGTCTTTCTTGAAAAGACGTATGTTAGTGGGCTATGGTCCGTCCAGACAGCGAAACGTCTACCATAAATGTAGGGGTCAAATATTCTAATGGCCTCTACAACTGCAAGGGCCTCCAAATCAATGATGGGGTAACGAGATTCTGCATCCTTTAGTATCCGTGACCAATATGCAACAGCATGTGGTTTCCCACCTTCGTCCCTTTGGAGAAGAACAGCACCTAGAGCCTGACCACTAGCATCAGTGTGGACCTCGAATTGTCGGTCAAAATCTGGAAGGCGCAGGACAGGTGCTGTAACCAAGGCCTTCTTTAGCGTGTCAAAAGCCTGTTGAGCTGCGTCTCCCCATTTGAATCTTACATTCTTCTTGGTCAGTTGGGTCAGCGGTTTAGCAATAGTGGCAAATTGTGGAATATGCCGCCTGAAAAATCCACATGCACCAAGAAACCTGCGGATGTCACGTGCTGATCTGGGTCGCTTCATGGCTGCAATTGCTAGCACCTTGTCAGGGTTTGGCCGGACACCATCCTTCCCAACAATAAAACCGAGTAGTTTCACTTCCTGTCGAGCAAATTCACACTTAAGGAGGTTAAGTTTCATGCCTGCATTTTCAAGGAGTCCTAAAGTCTCTTGTAGATGTTTCAGGTGAGCATCAAAGGACGTAGATGCAACCACAACGTCATCTAGGTAGGCAAGAGTGTGTCGCCCAAGAACAGATGAGAGAACAACATTCATGGTCCTCTGAAATGTTGTTGGTGCTGTTGACAGTCCGAATGGAAGACGTCGGAACTGATACAGGCGATTTCCATCCGTAAAAGCTGTCTTTGGGCGGTCCTCAGGGTGAACAGAAATGGCCCAATATGCAGCTCGGCTATCGAGAACAGTGAACCATGTCTTCCCAGATAGAGAGTCCATGAGCTCATCTATCCTAGGAAGCGGATAGCTGTCAGGTGTAGTTACCTTGTTAAGGCCTCGATAGTCCACACAAAAACGTACCGAGCCATCCTTCTTTTTGACAAGAACAACTGGTGATAACCATGGGTCGTAGAAGGTTCTATCACACCTTGTTGTATCATTGTCTTACACTCCTGCTTGATTATTTCCTTCGTGCTCTGTGGTAGTCTCCACTGGCGTACAGAGACAGGGACATTCGTATCAGTGTGGATTCGATGTTCGATACCAGGGACAGTTCCTACTGAGTGTTTGTCCCCTGTGAATAGTCTGGGAAACCTCCTCAAGACACCTGTTAGTCGAGACTTCTGTTCGCATGTTAGGTGACTAAGTCTTAGCTGTTCCTCTGGCAAAAAGATGCCATCTGTGTTTGGTGGCGGTGTGGCACTGGTGACACCCTGCTGGGGTTCACTGCAAACTTGACAAAGTTCATCAATAGCAGGTGTCTCAGGAAATACAAAAAACTCATCAGGCTCATAACCAAAGTCAAGGCATGCATCAAAACTTTCAAATCCGTCCTCAATGAACCCATGCTCTTCAGTTGATTCACTCAGTGCATTACTTTGGTAACCAGAATCAAGAGCTTCAGCATTAGTTACTTCCAGAGGGCCAAAATTTCCATCAGACACATCGTCATGTGGTGAGTGAAGGAACTTGGGGGCTTGGTTATCAGTGGTTTCCTTGACAACACTCCCTGGGTCTATGAGTTCTGCATAACCCACAATAGTACCAGGACTCACTTTCCGGGGTTTCGGGTCTGTATTTACTACCCAAATGCTTGACCTTCGTTCTTGAACAGTGATAAGGGTGCGTGGAATGAGCAAACGAGACATATTACCTTCAATAACAGCAACATGAGTTTCATTAGGAACACTACGTGAAAGGGAAGCAGCAACAAATCTACCAGTTCTGGGTCCAATTGTTGTGGTTTCAGTCACATGCACGGGCGAGACATAGCGAGGTTGCAAGGGAATGAAGGGCTCCGGAAGCTCTCCCTTGGACTCATGACACGCAGGAACCTCACAACAGTGCGAAGACTCCTCACCCACGAACCTAACTTCATGACGGTGACCATCTAACTCCAAGTAACTGTCACCAGAGCTTGGCGAGATACACAGAAGCACTGGAAATCTCCTAAGCATATCCATCCCAACGAGCATGTCCCCTGGAAAGTGAATGCCAGAGGTGATACAAACCCTGTGTACAAGGTCCAGACCGGAGTGGATGGTGATCTTCAGATCAGCTTCAGTATCGACAGATTTGGACATCCCAGCAACTCCTTTAAGTGTCCGAGAACTACGTAGCATGCGGATGCCAGGTAGGAGTATGGCTGCTTTCTCCTTCAGTACTGTCACCTCCGAGCCAGTATCTATAAAACAGGTCATATCCTTACCGTTAACTGGCAAGATGACCTGCGGTCGTCCCTTCAGTGTTGGCATAGCTTTCTTGGTTGGTGACCTCCCTTGGACTGGAACTGCCGCCTGAGGGATGGGAGTTTTGCCCTGGACGGCTGGTGCGAAAGGGACAGGAAGCTAAGAAGTGACCAGGCTCTCCACATCCATAACACACACGCTTGTTGGCACGGCACTCCGACGTGTCATGCCCCTCGAGACGATGATATTCACACCATGAGCGCCGATGACTGCTGTTACGACGGGGCGACGTTGACTGATGAGAGTACTGTCGATTGCCCTGAAGTTTAGGAGACCAGTGAACACGCTGCTTAGGAGGGGTCCATTGATGCGGCTGTGGTTCTGGTGACAACGATCCTCGGGTGCCTTGTATAGCTGCTGCTTGGAATGGCCCATCACTATAATACTCTAGTGCGGGCGTGGCACCTTCTGCTAGTGGCTCAGCTATTGGTGGGTAACCCAGGGGCATGGGCATTTCATAGGGAAGTGGCCGATTATGCTGCTGCTTGGCGACCTGATCCCTACGTGGAGTACCATTAAAATTCGGCAGGACGGCCTTTACCCCAACTGTTGCATCCCATATGGCCTGACACTTCTCTGCCATACGGCATGTTGATGTGAAGTCCAGTAGCAAGAGTTGCCGTCGAAGCCAAGTTGGTAGACCTGCTGTGAAAGTCCTTCGGAGCAGGCCATCCACATCTCCAATCTCATAAGGGTAGTCACGAGCTCCTTGCATAACTGCCATCTCAATTGCTTGATAATAATCCAGAGGCGATTGTCCAGGTGTCATCCGGGACTGAGCAAGCATATCGAAGAAGCGTTCTGGTGTGCATGTCCCCCGAAACTTGGTCCTTTTTTTCGCCTTAAACTCGTGCCATATGGTAATATCCTTAAACACGGGCCCTAAGAGCACCATCTGGGCATAGCCACGAGCTCTCCCCCTAGCCATACGAATAAGAGCATCGTCGGTAGCAGGGCGTGTCAGCATCTCTATGGTAGCGATCCATGATTCCACCTCTCTTTTACGTTGTAATGCTTGTGATGCTGGGGTTTCTCCATAAAACACGGGTATCTCATCGCGGCCGTACAGTGCTGGAGGCATTACGTGATGATCTGGAGGGCGGAAGCTAACAGTAGGCACATCATGAAGATTTCGGGCAGGATGCTGAGGGCGTGGCTGCTGACAGATCTCTTGGTTAACAATGGTTGACACAGGCTGCACAGGGGGATCTCTTAGCGGTGCTAGGTGTTGTGGCTCTTCAATAGATGGTGCAGAGTGGCTGGTCTCGTTGAGTGGTGTTTGGTGCGATGACTGGGTTCGTCGTAAGGCTGCATTCTCTTCCTCCAGAGCGGCCACACGAGCCAGGACACACTGGAGCTGAGCAGTTAATTCAGACATACTCGGCACATTGGTTGCTGAATGCGGAAGTGCTCCCGGAGGTTGCAACTCCAAGCCATCCTGGAGAGGCGTGTCTGCAGCTGGAGTCTCTTCCCTTGTAGTAGTCTCAGAGTCCATGTGAGAAGATTCCTGTTGTAGAAGCGATCCTGTGGGGGTTGTTCCACGTGAGCTTTGACGCTGAGATGGCTTGTGTTTCCCCATTAAGCGCACCGACCTACGCACTATCCTCCTAGTAGCACTTGGAAGCAAAGTAGTTCGCCGGCGGGGCCTTCGTCGCACCTCAAATGCCAACAAGCATGGAACACTACTCAACCCGTCACTGCATGCACCACCATCGCAAGAGAATAGATCCTTACAACCAGGAGAAGACACCTTGACTCTTATACAGATCCACTTGCAGTATCCTAGCTACACGTTATACTCACATACCAATTGATAAGGCTCACTTCATGGGCTTCCTGCTATCATATGCTCATCCACATACACGAACAATAATTTCATCCAACCAGGTTCAAGGTCGTGAAGTCTCGTCCTCTCGCAGGAGGTCTGGCAATTCCATCTGTAAACAAATAATACCGGTAGACACTGCTCCTCAAAGTAGACATAAAACTCAATACAAGAAGACGTATGGGGTTCAGGATGCTGGAGTACCTTCTTTAACACAATTATAGACAAATGAAATTATTTTTGAATACAAAACCAAAATTTACATGAACTGAAATATCTAAATACACATAATACAAAGAAAAGGGAATCAGATTACAATGCACTCCTTTGACATTCGTGTGAAGCACCAGTATAATTGCAAATTGTATATTTTGACAATATTTTAAAGTACATATTTCATATAACAGAACGAAAGAAAAATTCAATCAACTGAGATAAAATCTCCAGCATCTACACCGTCTGCCACCACTTGTAGCGTCGTCGTCTGGTCGTGTATGCCCGACGCGCTATTAATACAATCTACGTTGAAATTGGAAGGTATCTGGCCGCTTGATTTCAGCTCCGTTTCGCTTATCATCAAATATATCTTATTCCATTGTAAATATAATGATATGCTTTGTTGGTTAGTATCTGTATGTTTTAAAAAGCTGACTGGCTGGACTGCAGCATAGGATTATTATACTTAATTACTGGTTAACAATTTATTAAATAATCTTAAGTTACAAAAAGATATATACATTTCACTCGTGCCACAAGAAAATGTTCTTTAGCTGTTCTTTCGTACTTGCGCCAACACCACCACAAAATACAGAGGAAATACTTAGCTGTTGATTATTTTAACGAAATCCGGGGGGGGGGGGGGGGGGGTCAACAAGAGCGTGTGTCCAGCCAGTCGTGAGCGCGAGCGTGAACTCTCGCGCCCTTGAAAATCACTGCAAGGGGCACGACATAGAACGGCTCTGATTGGCTGGGGCCACACGCCCGTTAACCTGATTGGTCTATACGTAATTCGGGGGTATATCTTTTAGAAATAAAATTAAGTGGCATCGAGTACTAAAAAGTAATGCAGAAAAAATGTGGCAATAAAAAGCATTCTACAAAACATCTAGGAAAATATATAAAAACATTAAAAGAGAGAAAAATAAAAACTTTACACCAGAAAATAAAATAGTGTATGCTTAAAATAAAAAGAAAATGTAATGTCATTCTTAACAGAGAACGGACGTTATTTTAAGGCGGTATTCGTATACATCCATCCGTACAAGTAGATATGTTCGAATATTTATAAATCATAAGCCAGGTGGACCTCAGGGTACACTACAGTATATGTATACATACACAAATATATACAGAATTATAAATATATAAGTATATGTGTATTATACATGCATACATATATAAGTATATATATATATATATATATATATATATATATATATATATATATATATATATGTATGTATGTGTGTGTGTGTATGTGTATGTGTATGTGTGTGCGTGTGTGCGTGTGTGTGTGTGTATTCATATACATTATTTATATATTCACACACACACACACACACACACATACACACAAACACACACACACACACACACACACACACACACACACACACACACATATATATATATATATATATATATATATATATCAACGTATTTATATAAATATGTATATATAGATATTATATATATTCATACATATATATACATATATATACATATTCCCATCGATTTGCCTGGGTCTATTTGCGTTATTAATGCATTAATGTTATTATCAACTATCGTATCTTTTACATCATCACTCTTCCGTTTATTGACTTTGTGCTAGTAGATAGTCAACATTTTTTTTTCAAACAAAATCTGCTTCCACATATATATATGTATATATATATAAATATTCATATATTTGTATGTATATGTATATATATTATTATTACTCTTATTATTATTATTATTAGCATGAATGTCTGTACAATGGGAAGACTCCAGATTATTTTTTTTATTATAACCAGATGAATATTATAGAGATAAGAATATTAGCTAAACAAGATATATATACATTTATTCCCACCTATATGATTTTCCAAAATAACTTTTAGTAATATAGCCTGGCAAGGGGTTATTCTGATTCTATATTGTAGTGATTCTCTATTGTAGTTTATTAGTTTAAACAGCTTATTTATCCCATCGTCTTCCTTGGGTGCTTCAACTTTACAAGCGCTTTTTGAAGGGAAGATCAGTAGTTATACTGTTTCTTTACTTCGCTAACTGCATCCCTCTTGCAATTAGACATGAATTTATTCATTCTGATTCTAAATTATCTTACATCTTTAATGGCTTCTGGACTGCGGGAGATTCGTGTGTATTTTCTTTTGTATTTATCCAGACATACAGGAATAAGAATTTTCTCAAAGTGTTTCTTAGATGCAGCCTTAATTTGTTTATGCATATACTTCATAACCGCAGCAGAATGTATTCAGGCAGTGTCTGATGAGACCATCAACTATCATACTTCCGCCCGTGCGATCTCATCAGAGGACGAGGGATCAGGCGGTTCTTTAATTCGGGTTTTATGATGTTCTCTGCTTTTTTGTTGTTGTTTTTTTGTCTTTTTCATGTTAAATTTTATTATTGTTATTATTATCATTATTATTATTATTATCATCATCATTATCGGCTGTCCTTGCCGATATTCCTCCCTCTATCTGGTCAAACTTTTATTATTATTATTCTTAATATTATTGTTATTA
>NC_061855.1:12824105-12859105 GCF_019202785.1 Penaeus chinensis | reverse complement strand
TAATCACCTTTGAAATGTCCATGCTCAAGTGAATTGGATTTTCACTATTTCCAGGTCACCGATCCTTTTAACTGTACAGTATATTCCCATTTACTTTCCTTTACCTTTACAATGGTTATCACTTCGGCGAGAAACTCATTAAAACATTAATAAAAGTTCAGATCAGGAGAACACGTATCTAAAATTACAAACAGTGAGAACGGTAATAGTAAATGGGTGAACCATGGGGGTGTACTTCAGCAATAAGAACCACGGTAGTTGTAACAAGTAAGGGGGAATGGACCCAGATTGCCAGATGGCAGTCAAGACTACATGCAACCCCTGTGCCATAGGTCCCCCCCCCCCCCTCAGCCGGTTCAACATGTTCGTCTTCTACGTTTGCTTGGTGTTTCTCCATGATGCTTGAGGGTGAAGAAAACACCGATGAAATCTAAAGTAGGTTAATTTGCGATCAGCTCTGACAAAATAAATACGGAACTCTTCCTGTTCCTCTGCCCCACACGCCAGGCTTCGTCTGCGAGTATTTACTGCCAGACGTGTGACTACAGAGACAAACTAAAATGTTGTACTCTATAAATCACACAGAGAGTCTCACTCTTTCATATAGGTGATATGCTACACATCAATATAAACTAAACATATCTTCAATATTTACATGGTAGAACATATCACACAAAATACAGTGTATAATATATATTCACATAATTATCACTAACTACGTACGATAATAATGGGATCACAATCCGTATGCACTGGCATCACAACGTGGCACTCACAACTCACATCATTGTCATAACTCACTTCATTACACAACCCATACAACAAGGGTATCACATATGCCTGCGGCCTTCCAACCCTCGGCTTTTTCAATCTTTGTCTGTCTTGAGTCGTTGTCTTCCAGTCTTGGCTCCCAAATTTCGTTATTTCGTCGCGCCATCTTGTCATTGGTCTGGCTCTTGGTCTCTTTATGTTATCTATAGCCCAGTCTGTTACTTCATTGTCCATCTGTCGTCCTGTCTCCGATATACATATATATGTAACGTGTCTCACGAAGATGAGAAAAAAATAATAAGAAATGAAACTATATCTTCTTCATGCGAATAATTATATACATGTATGTGTGTATGTGTGTGTGTCTGTGACATTTGACATTCATTTATCACATGAGCCGACGGGACAGCTGGGTGACCTGACCTCACTTCGGCGATAACATGATACATTCTGGAGGGGACACGCCCTGGGCAAAAGCGAGGGGAGGAGCGACCCAGCCTGACCCGAAGGAGGTAGAACGAGTCCGACCCTTGGACCGCGCACACCTTCTCCCTTTCGCCGTAGAAGCTGACGCCGTCTCCGCCACGAATTACCACTTACTATATCTCCGCCTACTACGTGTCTGTTTCTCAATAAAGCTGTTAAACAGATACTGAGTTTTCCTCTGGACCTGCAAGATAATATAGTGATTTCTTGTACACTTGAATAAGAGACCATTATAGCTGGTCTTCAGGCTGGTAGAACTCACGTTCCTGCCACCGCTCAAGAATCGTCGTCAGCAGCCTACAGGACCGCGTAAGTACACAAGGGTCATATTTCTCTTCTCCGTGTCCCCCCTTTTGCTACGAGCCAGTCATTTTTCTTATATGTACAAGTGCTTAGGTCCGAAGGGAAACGGGAAGGTTGTGTTGTGCGCGTATACGGGGAATTACTGCGAGTATTTTTTCTTTTCCTTTCATACAATAACGCAGTCACATTCTTTCAATACAAAGTAATTTTGGTGTACTGTTGTTAGATTCTTTTCTGTTTTCCTACATTCTCTGATGGGCTCTCCTCCATCTGAAATACTCGTGCGAAGAAGTCGATTGTCGTGAAGGCTCTGCAGACTTCACTAGGTTTCTCCCCTAAGGACTCTGACTCTTCTCATACTTCTCGCTCACCGTCTCCTTCACCATCAACTTCTGATTCTGTCCCCCCTCTTTCTCTGGTCACACAAACCGGAAACATTTCCCCCCCCTCCTCTGGCCTCACCCTTGTTATGGCTGCATCAAGCATGGGTCCCGGCATGGCTCTCATGATGTACAATGTGGCGTCAAAATCTCAGGCTCTAACATCTCTGTTGACCAATTCTTCGCGGATGTGGAAGACACAGTAATCCATTCAGGGGTTAGGCAGGAATCTGAGCATTTTGCGACATCGTGCCTCGTGACGCCGAGACTGCGGCTCAATCATGAAAGTGGCTGAGGCTCTCGATTCCTTTCACCATTTGCCGGAAGATCAGAAGTCGTATGGAATGTTAAAGATGATTTTCACTTCAACATTCTCAAGACAGATGGAAAATCATCAGTTACGACTGGTAGAGTTGATGGAGGCCAAACCTACCTCATTTTCAAAAGATGATCTTTCATCTTATTTAAATAAATTTTGCGTTAAGCTTATGCAGTGGGCGCAGTCTATCCTGGGCTCAGACGCGTCAGTGTGCCTTAAGCAATGTGTTACACAGAGCGCATCGCACGCGGCAGTTCTTGAACATTTTGCAAAAGCATGGTTAGTGTCTTCCATCTCTCCAGCTATTCGCAAACGACTTTGGGATAAAGTTGACAGTGCTTCATTCGATAAGCTTCCTGAGGTCCTCGCAAATGAGATGTCAGACAAAGGTGGAAATGTGCAGGTGGTTGTGAATGTTGTCACATCAGGGAAATACAAGGGAAGTAATTATAAATATAACAACTCGGGGCGGAGTGAACCGCGGCGTGAACCGCCGGTGCGGCCGAAGGCAGGAAATAGACGTGCTTCGCCTGCGCCTGCGTACCGCTGCGCAGAGCAAACCCCTCCTCCATCACCCTCACGTGCGTATCCGGAGCCTCCTTCTGGAGCGCAGTACTTTGTAGCGCCTTCTCCCTCAGTAGCTGCTCGTAAAGTCCCACGACCACACGTGGCTAACTGGGCACGGAAACGTGGGCCTTGTCGTAGATGCTTGAGGATGCATCTTCCCTCTGGGGGCTCTGCTAAACAGTTCTGTCTGTAACAGGCAGGGTCACGCGTTTAATGAGTGTACGTGGTTCCTGGATCAGGATGCGATCACCCTTAAGTTTATCGCGAAAATGAACAAGGAAGGAGCTTATAATAAGCGAGTGGTTAATTTTTTAGAGGAAGTTGTGTCAGTCTCGTGAGTGAACGGGTATTAGAGGATTTTCAACTCTTGTCTGAGATATCGTCAGCCAATGTTTGTGTTAAAGGCATAACAGGATCTTAGCTAGGTGTAATTGGAACTACGTATGTGACTTTGAGGTTTGGAAACATCAACTTTCCTCATCTGTTCGTCGTAGTGAAGGGTTACCATAGTTTCCCCGGCCACATGCTCCTTGTTCATGATTTTCTTTATCGCTCTGTTATGGTTCTGTGACCGCAGCAGAATGAGATAGAAATTTAAGGTCAGGTTTATATGCTAAGAGAGCTGAGTTCCATCTGGAAACACCCGGACCCCTTTCACCCTAGCATGCTTGTTTCCGCTTCTAATACAAGCAGCGACGCGTCTCGGCTGAATCATCCATCCAACATGGCCACATGCTCGGACACATCACTCTCCTCCCCTCCTTCCCCTCCTCTGACTCCTCTCCCTACTTCCCCTGTCTCTTCTCCGCAACTACCTCGTTCTCCCCGTCTCTCCTCCACCTCCCTCACATTCCTTGACTTCTACGATTCCTTCTGGGTCTCATTCTGTTCGTCTTGGAATTACTTCATCTCAGCATGCTGCAGATACCTCACGCACACATATCGCTGCCACATCTCATATATCATTCCGCTCATCAAAGCATCGCTTGTGGGTTGACAACGATGATCTGGCGCACTTGGTGGCGCGGGAGTCTGTAGTAATTCCGCCCTTCCATGACGTTTTGGTTACTGTGACGGCCTCGGCAGGTAAATATGGCACATGCTGGGTCCTCCCTTAAAATTGTAGAGTAAAAGGGACAAGTGATCTCCCTTCTCTGTATACCTTGCGGGATGGGAGTGCACAAGTGATGAACTTAACACCTGCCCCCTTGTCTATCGATAATGGTGTTAGGTTAATAGACTGTGAGGTTACAGATCTCCTGATAGCTGAATTTGAACTGCCCGTGTCAACCTGTTTCTTCCACGTCCCCCGATTCAGCTGACCCATTCACTGCAGCATTAGCCTGTGCAGGGACCATTCGCATTTAGCGAGGGTAAGATTTTAACCAATTTGTTAAATCAATTCCCCGACATTTTACCGACCAAGGACCGTCCGTTAGGCAGAACGCATATGGTAGAGCACTCTATTACTCTAGAACCTGGAGCTAAGCCTGTGTATATTCCGGCATACAAGATCCCGCACAGCAGGTGTCAGATTTTGTCCCGTCTGTGATTTTCGGCGTCTGAACAAGGTGACCGTTCCGTCACCTTTTTCCATCCTTAACCTTTGCCAGCTCTTGCCAGACATTGGTGCGGAGACTAAGATCTTCTCCTCGATTGATCTAGCGAAAGGTTTCCTTCAGGTCCCCCTGGCAGAAGACAGCCGACCATACACTGCATTCTCAACGCATGTAGGTCACTTTGAGTTCCTTGCGTCACCAATGGGTCTCAGGAACTCTCCTCTGACGTTTAGTCGTCTTATGGCTCTCGTCCTGCAGGGTTTAGTTAATGATCAGGTGCTGGTCTATTTAGACGACATTTTGGTTTGTTCACCTTCAATCAAGGACCATGAGGCGCGATTGCGCAATGTTTTTCAGCGACTTTCGGAAGCGGGTTTAACAACTAATCCGGCCAAATGCATGTTCTTCCAGTCGCGTTTAGATTTCCTCGGTCATTCGGTTAGTACCGCAGGTATTGCCCCTAACGATGCCAAGGTAAAAGCCGTTAGTATGTTCCCCATTCCTTCTGATGTAACACAGGTACATCTCCTCAAGAAAGATGTCCTCTGGCACTGGGGCGAGGAGCAGGTCAGCGTATTTTCAAGGTTGAAGTATTGTTTATCGCACGCTCCTGTTCTTGCATTTCCAAGGTTTGACCTCCCCTTCATTCTTCATACAGACGCATCGAATGTTGGACTAGCTGTTTTAATGCAGGAGCACGAAGGGGTTTGCTAGTAGGGTTCTTACCAGCGTAGAGAAGAATTACTCAGTCCCTGAAAGGGAAATGTTAGCGATTGTTTGGGCTCACGTCAAATCTTGCAAGACGTGTCCTTTGTACAAGGGTCACACAAGCGATCCCGCACCTGCACTAAAGTTTGATATTCCGGATTTTCCTTGGCAGAAGGTGTCGTCCTGTGACACGTTGTCGGGGTTCACCACATCACGATCTGGCAACAAGCACAACCTTGTGTTCGGGAATTTTTTTTCTCGTTACTACGAGTTGGTGGCGGTTCCATCAAAGGCTGCTGTGCACGTCACGAGACAGAAAAAGAGCAAAACAGAAAAAGAAGAGACAGAGAAAGAGAAGAGACAGAAAAAGAAGACACAGAGAAAAAGAAGAAACATATAAAGAGAAGAGACAGACAAAGAAGACACAGAGAAAAAGAGGAAACAGAGAAAGAGAAAACACAAAAAGAAGAGACAGAGAAACAGAAGAGACAGAGACAGAGAAGAGACAGAAAAAGAGCAAAACAGAAAAAGAAGAGACAGAGAAAAAGAAGAGACAGAGAAAAAAGAAGAGGCAGAGAAAAAGAAGAGACAGAAAAAGAAGAGACTGACAGAGAAAAAGAAGAGATAGAAAAAAAGGAGAGACAGAGAAAAAGAAGAGACAGAGAAAAAGAGGAGACAGAAAAAGAAGAGACAGAAAAAAGAAGAGACAGAAAAAGAAGAGACAGACAGAGAAAAAGAAGAGACAGAGAAAAATAAGAGACAGAGAAAAAGAAGAGACAGAAAAAGAAGAAACAGAAAAAGAAGAGACAGAGAAAAGGAAGAGACAGAAAAAGAAGAGACAGAAAAAGAAGAGAGAGAGAAAAAAAGAGAGAGAAAAAGAAGAGACAAAGATAAAGAAGAGACAGAAAAAGAAGAGACAGAACAAGAAGAGACAGCGACAAAGAAGAGACAGAAAAAGAAGAGACAAAAAGAAGAGACAGAGAAAAGAAGAGACAGAGAAAAAGAAGAGACAGAGAAAAAGAAGAGACAGAAAAAGAAGAGACTGACAGAGAAAAAGAAGAGATAGAAAAAAAGGAGAGACAGAGAAAAAGAAGAGACAGAGAAAAAGAGGAGACAGAAAAAGAAGAGACTGAGAAAGAGGAGAGACAGAGAAAAAGAAGAGACTGAGAAAAAGAAGAGACGGAGAAAAAGAAGAGACAGAAAAGAAGAGACAGGAAAAGAAGAGATAAAGAAAGAGAAGAGACAGAAAAAAAAGAGACAGACAGAGAAAAAGAAGATACAGACACAGTAAAAGAAGAGACAGACAGAGAAAAAGAAGAGACAGAGAAATAGAAGAGACAGACAGAGAAAAAAAAGAGACAGAGAAATAGAAGAGACAGAAAAAGAAGAGACAGGCAGAGAAAAAGAAGAGACAGAGAAAAAGAAGAGACAGAAAAAGAAGAGAGAGACAGAGAAAAAGAAGAGACAGAGAAAAAGAAGACAAAGACAAAGAAAAAGGAGAGATAGAAACAGAAGAAACAGAAAAAGAAGAGACAGAAAAAGAAGAGACAGAGAAAAAGAAGAGACAGACAAATAAAAAGAAGAAACAGAGAAAAACAAGAGACAGAGAAAAAGAAGAGACAGACAAAGAAAAATAAGAGACAGAGAAAAATAAGAGACAGGCAGATAAAAAGAAGAAACGGAGAAAAATAAGAGACACATAAAAAGAAGAGACAGAAAAAGAAGAGACAGAGAGAGAAAACGAAGAGACAGAGAAAAAGAAGAGACAGAGAAAAAGAAGAGACGGAGAAAAAGAAGAGACAGAGAAAAAGGTATTTTTGCTGGTATTGCTCACTGATTCCCTTTATTTACAGGCCTTACTTTAAATCCAAAATGACTGAAAGTTCACTTTTTGATTAAATTTATCGGAGTAAATATTACATTCTTTCCCCAACATTTCTTAGGACTTAACGGAATACCTCGGCGTTATTCAGATGACCCAGACGCTTACACGGCATGATATGTAGTTTCATCTATTGGTTCTACCGTATCGTAATCGCTGTTTTAGGGTTTGTTATAATTGTATGAGAAGCTCTAGCCGTCGCCCGACCAGTTATATTTTCATTATTCTTACCAACTTCAATTGAATGACAACATAATCTCCCACCCGCAGATCACAGTTATATAGAAATCCCCCTAATTACTAACTTCTAAAATGGCAGACAGATGCATAGGATTTAAGCTCCTACCAGGAAGAACCTTATTTCTTTTAGAAAACTTATGCCAACATGAGGTCACTTAGGTTTACAAGATAGAGCGTCTCCCCTTATAGAACAAATAATCTTATGACCACGCCATAGTAGTATTAATCTTAATTACAACATTAGTTGGTTATATACTTTCAACATAATTTTTTAATACTTTTACAAATGAGATTCCTACTAGAAGGACAGACCATCGAAATTGTCTGACCTGTCCTTCCTGCTCTAAATCTCGTTTTTATTGCCCTCCCTTCCCTACGACTATTATATTTACTAGATAAAGTTAATAATCCAAGTGTCACATTAAAAACTATCGGTCACCAATGGTACTGAAGATACGAGTATTCAGACTTTTTACAAGTTGAATTTGATTCTTATATAATTCCTTCAAATGAACTTGCCGAAGATGGATTTCGGCTTCTTGGTGTAGATAATCGAACTGTCCTCCCTATAAATACTCAAATTCGAGTATTACATAGAGCTGCTGATGTAATTCACTCATGAACAGTACCAGCTTTAGGGGTTAAAACTGAAGCAATCCCCGGGCGACTTAATCAAGTTAGTTTTTTAATAAACCGGCCCGGATTATTTTATGGACAATGTTCAAAAATTTGTGGAGCTAACCACATATTTATACCTATTGTTGTAGAAAAAGTGTCAGTTAATTTCTTCCTAAATTGAATCTCATCCGCTAGAGATGCCTCATCAGATGATTGAAAGTAAGTGTAGGTCTTTTAAACCTATAATAGTAATTAACGACTACTTCTGATGGAAAAAGGTTAATTTATTATAACATAAGCCTGTCACGCTTAAATAATCAAAACATTTGATATTTTTCAATCCCACAAATATCCCCCATATTATGATTAAATTTATTCATTATATTTTCAGCCACATTTATCATATTCATTGCATTAAATTATTTTATCAAAGTAAAATTCTAAAATTGAAACTCCCTCTACTCAATTACAAAAAAAACAGAAGTAAATTGAAAATGATAAACTTATTCTCAGTTTTTGACCCTACTTCAAGTCTACTGTCTCTCCCACTTAACTGACTTTCTATTTTCTTAGGAATTATATTTTTACCTACTTTATATTGGATTATACCTTCCCGATGATCCCTCTTATGGTCATTAATTACAAGAACACTCCACAAGGAATTTAAGATACTCTTAGGTACTTCCCACACGGGGACTACCCTTACATTTGTAAGCTTATTTAGCTTAATTGTATCTAACAATCTTTTAGGTCTACTTCCGTATGTATTTACCAGAACAAGCCATTTAACTATAACCCTCGGTCTTGCTTTACCTTTATGACTAGCTTTCATAATATTTGGATGAATTAATCACACCCAGCATATATTTGCCCACCTAGTCCCCCAAGGAACTCCGGGGGCTCTCATACCGTTTATAGTCTTAATTAAAACTATTAGAAATATCATCCGGCCAGGAACTCTAGCAATACGTCTAGCAGCTAACATAATTGCAGGTCATCTTTTACTTACACTCCTAGGAAGAACTGGTCCCTCTCTTTCGACTACCCTAGTATCTATACTCATTATAGGTCAAATTTTATTATTGATTTTAGAAGCTGCTGTAGCAGTAATTCAATCCTATGTATTCGCTGTGTTAAGAACTCTTTATGCTAGTGAAGTAACATAATTGTAACTAATGACATCATCTCACGGACACAACGCCTCTCATCTAGTAGATATAAGACCATGACCACTTACAGGTTCAATTAGAGCTATGCTATTAACCACAGGACTAGTCAAATGATTCCACCAGTTTAATCCTGACCTTCTTGCATTAGGAGTTATTGCTACAACTCTTACTATATTTCAATGATGACGAGATATTACTCGAGAAGGTACTTATCAAGGACTACATACAAAAGCAGTAACTATTGGGCTTCGATGAGGTATAATTTTATTTATTACATCAGAAGTACTCTTCTTCTCCTTTTTTGGGGCATTTTTTCATAGCAGTCTAGCTCCTAATGTAGAAGTAGGTAGCTGCTGACCTCCAGCAGGAATTCAAACTTTTAATTCTTTCCAAATTCTTCTTCTTAATACTGCCATTCTACTTGCTTCCGGAGCTACTGCAACATGAGCTCATCACGCTATTATAGAAGCCAACTACACCCAATCAATTCAAGGACTAGCTATTACAGTCGTTTTAGGAGTATATTTTACAGGTCTTCAGGCCCTAGAATATTATGAAGCCCCATTTACAGTTTATGGTTCTACCTTCTTTGTTGCCACTGGATTCCACGGACTACACGTTATCATTGGTAGTATTTTCCTCTCAGTATGTTTGTACCGACTATAGAAATGTCATTTTTCATCTACACACCACTTTGGGTTTGAAGCTGACGCATGATATTGACATTTCGTAGATGTAGTATGATTATTCCTCTATATTTCTATTTATTGATGAGGAGGCTGCCTTTTTAGTATAATAGTATATCTGGCTTCCAACCAGAAGGTCTAGTAAATTACTAGAAAAGGCAATGATTATTTTATTAGTTTCAATTTTGATTACTTTAATTATTAGAGTAGTAGTCATGGTTTCTGCCTCACTTTTATAAAACAAAAAAACAACAACATATAGACCGAAAAAAAAAATCACCTTTTGAGTGCGGGTTTGATCCATTTTCTCTTCTTATTTTTCTATTTTTTTTATGTTGAAATTACCCTCCTATTACCACTTGCTATTATCATAAATTTTTCAAATATTTCAGCATGAACTTTTTCAGGTTCAGCCTTTATCCTTATTCTCCTTATCGGTTTATATCATGAATGAAACCAAGGGGCATAAGAATGAGCTTATTGGAGTATAGTCAAAAATGACATTTGATTTGCACTCAGAAGGTGCTCCACTAGGAGCTAAGTTAAAAGCGAAATATTGTATTGAGTTTCGGCCTGACTTTTGGTGTTAACTCACCTTTACTTACTTGGTTAAAGCCAAAATAGAGGCATATCATTGTTAATGATAGAAATGAAGAATGTTTTACTTCTAACCAAGAAGGGAATAGGTAGATCAAGAAGAAGCTGCTAACTTTTTTCTTAAGCGGTTAAACTCCGTTTATATTTCTGTTATTATAGTGTAATAAACACATTACATTTTCAATGTAAAAATAAAGGTATCTAATCCTTTTAGAAACAATGTACTATAAATATAATATATTTACAGATAGAAACTATCTCCTTCGTAGCTTCAATACGATGCTCTACTTTATAAGCTATATAAATAAATAACAATAAATAATAATACAATCAACCAAAGCAAAAAACTTAATATATAAATCTTTATACTATTATCTTGAAGTGTCTGTAAACTTTTAGATCTTATTATAATAAAAGAATAAATACCTTGCCCCCCATAAAACTCGGGTCATCCTATATCACCTACTTTCCGATATGTTTCCCCTCTTCTTAAAAATCCTTTTCTAATTCCGTAGGTAGATAAAAAAGGTATAAATCATATAGAACCTCTAAAAACAACCAGCTCGTAAGTACTTAAGGAATTCAACTGATTATTCACAGCGTTTAAATTAAATGTATAACCAATAATTCCTCCAATTACTCTTACAATTAAAGCAAGTATCTGAAAGAAAGGTCTTATGTAAATTATATAAGGACAAGGAAAAATTAACCAAGCTAGACTTGCACCTCCAAAGACAGCCCCAACTCTTAAACCAATTATAGGATTAGTTATAACTTTACCCTCATCATTAATAGAGTACAAATTTCCGAAGTTAAAATCCCCCGACAAAGTATAATAAACTAAACGTATTGTATAATACACTGTTAGTCCCGTGGCTAAAGCATATAACAAAAAAGAAATTATATTAATAGGGGATATAAAAGCAACCTCCAAAATTATATCTTTTGAATAAAAACCAGCCAAAAAGAGAGTTTCACATAAAGCCAAATTAGCTAAATCCATACATATCCCTGTTAAAGGTATATGATACACCAACCCCCTATTATTCGGATATCTTGATAATCCTTGACACTATGAATTACAGCTCCAGCACATATAAATAATAAAGCTTTAAATAAAGCATGAGCTAGTAAGTTAAAAAAGCAAGATCAGCATAACCAAGAGATAAGATTCCTATTATTACTCCTGACTAATTTGCCCCTAATCCAGACATAAATATAGTTAATCTAGATAATGATAATAATACTCTTTGGGAAAACCGCCCTTCTAAAGCAGGACTAAAATGGATAAATAAACAAATAATAAATAAATAAACCCCCGCTGTAACCAAAGTTGAAGAATGAAATAATGCAGATACAGGAGTGGGAACAGCCATGGCCGCAGCTAGCCAGGCAGAGAAAGGATTTGAGCTCTTTTAGTTATAGCAGCCAATACCACTTAACCACATAATAGACCATTTATATTTATAGGGGGTAAACTATCTACATAAAATAGAAAGTTCCATCCACCACAACTGAAAAATAAAGAAATTGCTAACAAAATGGCTACATCTCCCACTCGATTTGAAAGAGCTGTTAATATTCCGGCATTCGCTGATTTCTCATTATGGTAATAAATAACTAAAGCGTAAGATACCAACCCCAATCCATCTCACCCTAAAAGAATTTTAATCAAATTAGGGCTAATAATCAAGAACCCTATAGATATTACGAAAGCCAGTACCAAATATATAAAACGATTTATATAAAACGATTTTGCCGTTGTTTCGACTTTTCGGGGTTTCTTACTTTACCTCCTTTCATTGCAAAAGGGTGATATTACTGTTATTACCATCATTATTATTATCATTATCATAATTATTGTCACCATATAATAAAGATGGCGATAATTATAAGGTTATAAAAGCAATACCACTATAAGAATGATAACAATAAGAACAGTACGAAGCTGTAATAAAAAGCTTCAATATAGAAGAAATCCAACATAAAGAGCGAAACAAACAAAAGGATTATTTGTGAAATAGTATAAGATCACTCCATAAGACCATAATTCTGCACAAATTACACATGTAGAAACTAAACTGGAAGTGAAACACAACAATCGCCTTCGCCCTTTCGGTGAGGATTGAAAAATAGCACAAAAACACGCAATAACTCACACAGTCTCGAGAATCAATAGTGACAAAGTGAGAAGTCTACGCATTTATTAAGCCAGTTTTCGCAAAACCATGGTATTAATGTCAATATTGCGAAACTCTTTTACTTGGCATACACAAGGTCGGCCATAGATTACCATGCATTGCACCTAGTATTGTTCAAGGAATCAGAGTTGACTAGTCTAGAAAGTATACAAAATGAAGCCATGAGGATCATTCTTGGTGCCCCCAGAACAACAAGGATTGTGAATATGAGAACAGAACTTAATTTGCCTTCTGTTTATGAAAGGATATTATACATAAATACCGCATTTTGTGTCAAATCAATTAGAGAACCCCTCCATTGTACAGAGTTCCAAAGACAACTAAAACACAGAATAGAAGAGCTAACTTTGAATGACAACACCGATTCATACTCAAATCCATGGGTACAAGTAACGTGTAAACACTTAGCTCAGCTGAACATATCCATAACTAAGACCCTACATGGACGTTCTATACCACCGTGGAAAATGTCGGACCTAAGTGTATATTATACAACTGCCCCCAAAAAAGACAGTGTCCCCCCTGCTATACTTAAGCAGTATGCACTTGCAATTATAAATGAGCATCTAGAAACTCCAATGCATATGAATGCTACACTGACGGATCCTTGCAGTCTGGGAGCAGAGCAGGATCCGCTTTTGTTGTATATAAAAACAATATTTTGCACCGCCAGGATTGTAGGAGGGTTCATGACTGGGTTAGCACTATGCAAACTGAGTTGGCAGGAATACTCATGGCCACCGAATTTCTATTGAATCAAGGCTCAGGGGTCATTTTCTGCGATTCACAGAGTGCTCTCCAGGCTCTGAACACTCTAGACAAAGGTGCTGGAAATATTGCAAATGACATCAGGATAAACGTGTACCGTGATGTCGAAGAAACTAAGTGTAAACTGTGTAATGAAGAATATAGGCGAACACTTGTACATTATATCTCAGAATGCCATGTGTTACAGCCTTTCAGACCACCTATCATAAGGTACCGAGAACTATGTAACTACTTCATATCATCTGATGTCTTAGAAGATATACTTATGTTGTATCCTAAATTTGGAATGTAGTATCACATAACCGCATATCAAATGTATTAATGCTTTTCCACGCCCAAGCTATATACCGGCGTGGCAGATGACTGTGCACTTGTTCCTTTCCTGAAACTGATAAAGTACTCATAACAATGTTATAGGCTAAAATTCAAATGTAATACCACTATGTAATGTTATGACCATGCATTAAATGTACCACAGTTTGCCCACCGCTGTGTAGTTAGCCAAGTTGGTAAATAAAGGACTAAACTAGAAAAACTAAACACCGTAAGTATACACCGTGACCTCATACAGAAAGGTCGTGTGGTAACCGTGCTCCGGTGCCCTCGTCCCATATACACGAATATCTGGTGTCATATATGAGGAAGTTGTACAAGTTGAGAACTGCTTGCAGAAAACGTTTTCCAGATTGTTGACTTGGCCCTAGGATTTGTGATTCCTAGGCCCATTCTTCTTAAGGGTGAGTAGTTACCCTTAATGATTGATAATGTTTGCACTCAGCATCCCCCTAATATGTTAGTAGTATATATGTAGATTACAAATAACAGGGGAAATTGTTTATTTTTGCTTACAAATTTTCAGTAAGTGGGTAAAAACAGTTTTCACACATATACTTCTAAGTCTGTAATAGTTCCTTAAGGCAAAGTCATTACTAGATCTGTATTAAGTAGGAGGATGATTAGCTTAGTCCACTTATATTTCCAGATGGCTTTAGCAGAAAATGTGAGTATTTTTCTGTCATCCTGTTACACCATTGCAGATTACTGCACTATACCACCAGCCATCTTTGGAGTGATTCTTGGGAGGTCATTCATTGGTATGTGTGGACTTTTAGTTTGTAATTGAAGAGAATTAATGGTATAATTGTTAGGTATAGTAGTGTGGCTATACTTGCAAGTTTTGTGTATAAACAATCTCAATATGTGAATGACCCTAATGATATATGTGGTAAGGGTTGCATTAATACCAACTCCTTGCCGCGATGACAGATTATATTGAAAATAAACTGTGGCTGTGGGAGTGTCTTCTTACTGAAGATCCCAGATATTGGAGGTTCTGTTGAGATATCCCATGGGTTTCTCATCAGGAAGTCCCTGTCCAAGGTTCTAACTGTTTGGTTTGTGATGGCTAGGCTCATACATTTAGTAAGTAAGGATATGAATACTTCTGTAGAAAAGGTCATTTTATTTTTTGATATATCTGATTTCAATGTATATACTGCAGAAATAAAGTGCAAGTGTGCATAAACAGCTCTGTGCATGTAAGCAGCACACATGAACGAATTGCGGAATGAGGTTCTTGGCGACCCCACTTCAGTATGACTTGATCTTCGGAACTTGGCTCTACTTCACAGTGATAACACTAACTACTGTCGGCTACGGTGACGTCACGTGCAAGCGACACTTGGCAGATGTTTCCTCACAATATCCATATTGTTTACTCTGGTAGGTTATATGACTTCTCTTCACATTTCACAAAAATCTAATGCAATGTAAATGATTTTATATGTCTTGTGCCGTTGTGACTAGGATATATTGTGTGAAGAGGACACAGGATGCTCTCTTATATGATGCTTTATTGTAGGTTTTGTATGCAACATATATACCCGAGTTGGTGATGATGATCGGCAAACTGCCACCAAACTTCATGCCATATGTACCGATATTTGTTGGCAGGTCAGTGTCTATCTAGCTTGCTTCCTGTTTCTTTATTCAGGACAAATGTGAAATAAACTAAAAGTCCTGCAGATAAAAAAGATCAAAGCACTGGTATAAATTAAAAGTGGGAAGGAAGGCTGACAGAGAGCCAAGTTGCATTTGTCTTCTTTAAAAAATGTTCCCCCTAATTACCTCTCATCAGGCATATTGTGTTCTGTGGCTCCCTGCACCCTCAGAAGATCCGCTCCTTAGTAACACGGTGGATAGACAGGGAAGTTGACCTTGTCTTTCTGGGCAAGTGAGTATATTGTGCTTTATACACTGCAACGCTTCACATACTTGATAGACTGAAGGTGGTGCTTCACAGGGCGATTTCCATCATAAAAGTCTCTTTGACGACTCCCTCACTTCACCAATTTCTTCTAATCAGGTATCATGTTTCTTTGTAAATTTTGTATATTCCTAAAGCTGAAGTGTGTCAAAGATCAAAATGTATATATGCATACATATATGTAGTGATTTGCAACGCCCCTGGCTAGTGGTAGCGGGCGTGCCAGGGTGTAGGGCTGCAGAACTGCCAACCTTACTCTTTAGGTTCGTTTGGGTGATTGCGTCCTCGAGTCTGATTCTTCATGTTCAAATATTTTAAAAGCATAAAAAAACAGATACTGGGTCAGATAAAACAAAGAAACTTGTGAATAAAATAATGAAATAAGTAAAACGGACAGCAGGGAATCATGCACAAATAAAACTGACTGAGGGTGGGGGCAAACAAGAGAATTCTGATCATGTATACATTTATTTCGGTACCAGATTATCTTAATTCAGTTTGCATGTATAGCATGTGCACTTGGCCACGTACTTACAAAATTACAGGCGAAAATTCAGCAGCCAAAACATACACCCACTCCTCAGTCACACGGCAAAACACCCCCCCAACAAGGAGGTGTTTAGCCTATCAAGGTAAGAGAAAAAAGAGACCCGAGTACTTTGTCTTTCTTTGTTGGATTTCTTGGCTATCAACCAGCGGCATGTGGCCAAGGTCATTAAGCCAATGGATCCTATTTATTCTATCAATCTATATAAGGTCATAAAGTTTTGTCTCCCTTAAAAAAGTGATTACTTTACTTATTATTTTTTCATTATTTGATAAAAGATTTGGAGTGGTAAAATTTTTGATTGGTTGTCTGTAATTGGTGTATTTTGTGCATATTGTTAGTATATGGTTTATTGAAAGAGTTGTGTTGCACTGAGGGCATAGTGGAGGAAAATTTCTTTCTATATAGGGAGTGAGGTGGGTTATTTTGGTGGCATTGACCCTGAGACGGGCCAAAACCACCTCCTCCCTTCTGTCTTTCCTGTGGGATGTGTCCCACAGGTCTATTATGTGCTTCGTTTTGTTTGTGAGTTGGAGGTTGGTCCACTCACTTTGCCACAGGAGATGTATTTTTGCTTTAATAAGAGACACAAAACACCTGAGATCTGTACGAACTATGGTAGTGTCCAGATCGCCAGTTGACCCGGCTAGTTTGTCAGCCTGTTCATTACCATGGATACCTGAGTGACCTGGTACCCATATTAGCTTGATTGATTTGTTGGCACCGTGTAATTTACGAATGATATTACCTAGCAGTTCATTTTTAAGTTTCTAATGATTTAATAGCTTTAAGTGAACTTAATGAATCGGAAAAAATAACTATTCTATCGTGGGTCGTCGATAGTGCAAAGTCAATAGCTTTATCAATGGCAAAAAGTTCAGCAAGAAAAATCGATGTATGATTCGGCAATCTAAACTTTAGGTCATATTCAGTCGACCATACACCCGCACCTACACACTCATCTGTCTTGGAGCCGTCGGTATATATATGAAAAAAGGATAGATGTTTAATAATGATCTCTCTGAACCTCTGGCTTCCATGATAGAAAAATTGGGGGTTTCCCATGGCGCTATATTTGACTGAACCAGGTTATCGATGGTAGAGAGATCTATACCGACTTTCTCGACGAGGTCGTGGAGTCTCGTGGCAAAGGGCCTAGTGCCTCCATTGCCATTAGGGTGGCTCGGGTCTCGAGCCACCTTTGCGGCATAGGTCAGTGCTAACTGGCCGCGTCTGAGTCGGAGGGGAGGTACTCCTGACTCCACCTCAAGACGCTCGATCCGAGTACATTTTAGGGCTCCAAGACACACACGCAAACAAGCATTCTGCACCGCATCCAAACCTTTCAAACTTGTTTTCGATGCCGAGCCATACACGATTGACCCATAATCTACTTTAGACCTAATCAGGGCTTTATATACCATTAGCAAAGACTGTCTATCAGCTCCCCATTTATTACCAGAAATGCACTTTAATACATTTAGTGCTCTTTGACATTTATTTTTTAACTGACCAATGTGGTCTTTCCAATTGAGTCTACTATCAAAAAGTAGCCCAAGAAATCTAGCAGAATTTTGAATAGGTATTGGTTGGTTGTCTAGAGTTAGCCTGATGTTCGGCTTCCTCCTACGTGAAAAAATTACCCCAATACTCTTTCTAATGGAAAACTTAAAACCCCACTGGAGGCCCCAGTTATGAATCATATCCAGTGCCAATTGGATGCGATTTGCTGAGAATTCCGCATTATTGCTGGAATGCCATAATGCACAATCATCAGCGTACAGTGAGTATTTAAGATTCCGAGGAGGAGCTGGTAAGATGTCATTTATCATACATAGAATTAGAGTTGGTGACAAGACACTTCCTTGTGGGACCCCGTTTGCCTGGACAAAAATGTCCGAAAAAGTGACATTGTCAGAAAACAATTTGACAGAAAACGTTCTGTCAGAAATTTTGTATAAAACAAGGCAAGTTTCCACGTAATCCGAAAGCATAAAGTTTTCTGAGTAGGCCATATCGCCATGTCATGTCGTAGGCTTTTTCTATATCTAAAAATACTGATATCAAAAAATCTTTTTTGGCAATTGCCTCTTGAATATGACTGTCCAGCTTTACTAGTTGATCGAGAGTTTAGCGTCCCTTTCGGAAACCGCACTGCTCGTCAACTAGTAAATCACTGGAATTTAAGAAATGCAATAGCCTACTGTTAACAATTCGTTCCATGACCTTGCATAAGCAACTTGTCAACGCAATTGGGCGGTAGGAGATGGCAAATCTGGGATTACCCCCTCCTTTCAATATGGGAATGATGTGGGCGAAGTGCCATGAGTTTGGAAAAGTGTGGCTTTTCCAAATTTCATTGTACACTTCTAGCAACTTAATCATGTCATCATGATTAAGATGCTTTATCATCTCATATCGAATCTCATCGGGGCCTGGGGATGTTCCTCTACAGGCTTCTAGGGCTCGGACAAGCTCATTCATTGTTAGATCTTGGTTGTAATCAAAGTCATCTCCTGTGGCAAAGTGAATTGGTTGCAGCTCAGCCGCTTCCTTGATGGGAAGGAATGCGTGATGATAGTTTGCTGAGCTGCTTGTATGAGAGAACTGCCTGGCGAGTGCATTAGCAATGTCTCTAGGTGAATCCAAGTTTTTACCCTCTTCAATGATGTTATTTATTTTAAAAGATGTTTTTTTCTTATTGATTTTATTGATAGTGGACCAAACCTCTGATGTTTTTGTGTTGCTGTTAATAGTAGAGACAAAGCTCCGCCAGGAGTCTCTTTTTGCTTGTCTAATTACTCTACGAGCCCTAGCTCTTGCTTGTTTATAATTGCAAAAGTTCTCATTTGTGATGTTATTTTGGAAAAGCCTGTAGGCCTTATTGCGTCGGCACAGCGCCCTGCGGCAATCTGGTGTCCACCATGGAACTCTATGCTTAACGCTATCTGTCGAAGTTTTAGGAATGGATAGCAAAGCTGCTTCTAAAATCGAATTCTGAATATTGTTTACTTTATCATCAATGGTTTCTCCTACAAGTTCGAGCTTGACGCTCCTTGTGAAGGCGACCCAGTCTGCTCTTTTTACGTTAAATTTAGGCGCTGAAGGCGTTCTCACTGTGTCGCATGAATATTTAATCAAGATAGGAAGATGATCGCTTCCCAACGAGTCGTCAATGGTGTGCCACAGGCACTTGGCTGCTACTGATGAAGAGACCAGTGATAAGTCTATAAAGCTCAAATTCCCGGTATTATCGTCCACCCGCGTGGGACTACCATCATTCAGAAGGACTAATTCAGACTCGTTAATCAGCTTAACTACTTGCTCACCACTACCATCCACCCGTAGGGAACCCCATAACGTATGATGAGCATTAAAATCACCTAAAATTACTTTATTTTGTGGCAGACGTTCCTGAAGAGCAAAAAGCTCATCATAGATTATCACTTTATCAGGCGGACAATAAACTGAACATGTAGCCAGATACGTGTTATTGATTTTTACTTTGCATGCGACAAACTCCAAAGTAGAATCAATAGTCACTTCTGTAAAAGGGAGGCTTTGGTGGATGTACATGGCGACTCCGCCTCCACCCCTACCCTCGCGATCCTTCCGACATAAATGGTAGTTCCTGAGCGATACGACCTCGTCAGAGACGAGGTTTGTCAAATGAGTTTCTTGGAGAACTATAATATCGGGAGCATAGGACGAGGCTAATAATTTAAGGTCATTTACTTTAGATCTAATACTTCGACAGTTCCATTGTATAATGGTTGACGCGATGATTACGTTTTATGGGGTTTGGAAGTGCCTTGTCCACCAGTTTTTATTTTCTTTTTATGGGAGGGAGGCGCCTCCTCTCCCTCGCTTCCCGGGGACCTCTCACGGGATGGTTTGGAGACAGAAGCCTCTATGTCCTGCACCTCCTGGCGAGGGAGACGACTGACAGACTGCGACCTGCTTCTCTCTCGAGAAACCGATCGCGAGCCAGACGAAGTCCTCACAGGAGTAGCCCGGACGGGGAGGTGCGCTCCGGACTGTGATTCGGTATCATCCTCCTTATGTTGTTTAGGCTGGGTTGATGCAGTCATTTGATCGACCAATTTTGTCAGTTGATATACTTTTATATTTAATTCTTTAACGGTTTGTTTGAGTTCGGCAATTTCCTTATCCTTAGCTGCAAGCTGTTGACTGACATCACTTGTACTAGGGGTGTTGCTAGTTACCGCTGCAGCATAGGAAGTATCAGGTTTGTGTGTCAAACTTTCCACTTTCCTCTTAGCTTCAGTATAACTAACTTCATGCTTTCTCATATATGCCAATGTTTCAGTCTCCTTCTTCAGGATGCTGCACTCGGCAGATCCTGAATGATGGGGACCTTCACAGTTAGCACATTTAGAAATTTTGCTACTACATGTGATGGTGTCATGGGCTTCAGCACATTTACGGCAAGTGAATTTAGAAGAATCTTTGTCAATACATCTTAATGAGGTGTGTCCGAATTTTTGGCATCTGTTACAATGCATTGGCTTTTGGACATAAGGTCTTACTTGTACACGTTCATAACCGACGTTGACATATTCAGGGATTTTATTCAAGGCAAAAGTAAAAAAACACAGTCCAGTTTTCGTTCGCACATTCCCGTCCTTCTTGGTCATACACCAAGAAGGTCCACTACGTCTTGGTCCTTCATGCTCTCAAGAATTTCACTTTCGTCCATCGTCCTCAAATCCCTGTGAAAGATTACTCCCTTACAGGTATTTGGGCCAATAGGAATAGTTACTCTTACTCGAAGATCATGAATTTGCGTCAGCTTAAGTAAATCCTTAATCTGGGAGTTGTATTGTACTTTAACAAGGAGGCTTCCATCTCGCAATTTTTTGACAAAATCAAAGTCGCCGTCCACTTGACCATCAAGGACCTTTTTGATGATAAAGGGGTTCACGTTCAAAAGCGACTGATTTTCATTCACGCATTTTACATTCGCGAACCTTGCATTCTGGGTGGGGATTTTGAAAATTGGTCGTCTCGTCTTGTCATTAGTGGGGTTACCATTGTTCGTCATCAGATTAGTCGTAGAAGGGTCTTTAGTCGTCCCTCCTCCTTTAGGAGGAGAAGGGGTAGCCGGGGTATCACTCATACTGGGTATCGGACCAGGTCCGACCCCTTTACTCAAAATCGTAGTCCTGAAGGGACAAAAAACCTCTTAACTGTTGTTATCAACCTAACAGCAATAGCTAAGAGAGTAAGGCAGTTTTTCGTCCTCTACCCCCTCAGTGGAAGCCTGGTTGCGTTCTCCAGTACCACAGAGGGATCGAGTTATGTGTGGGACACTTCCTTACCGCCGAACTTGCCTAGGCGAAGGACGGTAATTCAATGCCCACCCCCCAAGCGAATACGGGAGTTCCGAGGAACTCCGGTAGGCTCAGGAAAGTCACATTATAAGGGAGAGATTTCAGGACCAAAGAAAAAGTGCGCCCAAATGACGCCCCAGACTACTGGGCCTCCCTACCCAGGGGTCAAAGCCACAAGGGCTACCCTGGTGTAGAAGAGAGCTGCGGGTCTGGGGTGGGGTGCTGAATACTACTACTGTAGCCTCGTGTCACCTGCAAAGCAAGAGCACTGAAGGTGCTGGCAAAGCACAAAAAATGTTCTGCAATTACAGGATTTTACTTTACAGCTATTTACGTTAAGAGAACTCAGGAACAACAATGTCAAGCGAGACAAGAGGCCCCGGGCTCCAGGGTAGCTCAAGTGGCACAAGACTTTGTACTTGTTGTTACTGCGTATAAACAAGGTGTTGCCTCATCAAGAGTTCGAACACGAGTGTGGACGCCTTTGTACTTTTCTTTCTTTCTTTGTTGGATTTCTTGGCTATCAACCAGCGGCATGTGGCCAAGGTTATTAAGCCAATGGATCCTATTTATTCTTTCAATCTATATAAGGTCATAAAGTTTTGTCTCCCTTAAAAAAGTGATTACTTTACTGATGATCTTTTCGTCATCTGATAGAAGATTTGATGTTGTTAAATCTTTATTTTTTAATCTGAAGTAATTTATTATTTTGTTTCGTTGGTTATTAAAGTTTTGACATGCTATTAGGATGTGGTCAATGGTCATGTTGGAGGAGCATGTCTGGCACTGTGGAGGGTATTTTTTTTCTATGTAGGGAGTGAGGTGGGTAAGTCTTGAGGCGTTGACCCTAAGGCGGGCCAACACCACCTCCTCCCTTCTATCTTTCCTGTGGGATGTGTCCCACAGTTCTATATTTGGTCTAATTTTGTGTGTGAGTTGGAGGTTGGTCCACTCACTTTGCCACAGGAGATGTATTTTTGCTTTTATAAGAGACACAAAACACCTGAGATCTGTACGAACTATGGTAGTGTCCAGATCGCCAGTTGACCCGGCTGGTTTGTCAGCCTGTTCATTACCATGGATACCAGAGTGACCTGGTACCCATATCAGTTTGATTGATTTGTTGGCACCGTGTAACTTACGAATGATATTACCCAGCAGTTCATTTTTAGTGGTTTCTAAGGATTTAATAGCTTTAAGTGAACTTAATGTATCTGAAAAAATGACTATTCTATCGTGGGTCGTCGATAGTGCAAAGTCTATGGCTTTATCAATGGCAAATAGTTCAGCAAGAAAAATCGATGTATGATTCGGCAATCTAAACTTTAGGTCACATTCAGTCGACCATACACCCGCACCTACACACTCATCTGTCTTGGAGCCGTCGGTATATATATGAAAAAAGGATAGATGTTTAATAAGGATCTCTCTGAACCTCTGGCGTACCTCACCCTCCGGCGCCATGGCCTTGGCTGATGGAAGCCAGGCTTCCATGATAGAAAAATTGGGGGTTTCCCATGGCGCTATATTTGACTGAACCAGGGTATCGATGGTAGAGAGATCTATACCGACTTTCTCGACGAGGTCGTGGAGTCTCGTGGCAAAGGGCCTAATGCCTCCATTGCCATTAGGGTGGCTCGGGTCTCGAGCCACCTTTGCGGCATAGGTCAGTGCTAACTGGCCGCGTCTGAGTCGGAGGGGAGGTACTCCTGACTCCACCTCAAGACGCTCGATCCGAGTACATTTTAGGGCTCCAAGACACACACGCAAACAAGCATTCTGAACAGCATCCAAACCTTTCAAACTTGTTTTCGATGCCGAGCCATACACGATTGACCCATAATCTACTTTAGACCTAATCAGGGCTTTATATACCATTAGCAAAGACTGTCTATCAGCTCCCCATTTATTACCAGAAATGCACTTTAATAAATTTAGTGCTCTTTGACATTTATTTTTTAACTGACCAATGTGGTCTTTCCAATTGAGTCTACTATCAAAAAGTAGCCCAAGAAATCTTGCAGAATTTTGAATAGGTATTGGGTGGTTGTCTAGAGTTAGCCTGATGTTCGGCTTCCTCCTATGTGAAAAAATTACCCCAATACTCTTTCTAATGGAAAACTTAAAACCCCACTGGAGGCCCCAGTTATGAATCATATCCAGTGCCAATTGGATGCGATTTGCTGAGAATTCTGCATTATTGCTGGAATGCCATAATGCACAATCATCAGCGTACAGTGGGTATTTAAGATTCCGAGGAGGAGCTGGTAAGATGTCATTGATCATACATAGAATTAGAGTTGGTGACAAGACACTTCCTTGTGGGACCCCGTTTGCCTGGACAAAAATGTCCGAAAAAGTGACATTGTCAGAAAACAATTTGACAGAAAACGTTCTGTCAGAAATTTTGTATAAAACAAGGCAAGTTTCCACGTAATCCGAAAGCATAAAGTTTTCTGAGTAGGCCATATCGCCATGTCATGTCGTAGGCTTTTTCTATATCTAAAAATACTGATATCAAAAAATCTTTTTTGGCAATTGCCTCTTGAATATGACTGTCCAGCTTTACTAGTTGATCGAGAGTTTAGCGTCCCTTTCGGAAACCGCACTGCTCGTCAACTAGTAAATCACTGGAATTTAAGAAATGCAATAGCCTACTGTTAACAATTCGTTCCATGACCTTGCATAAGCAACTTGTCAACGCAATTGGGCGGTAGGAGATGGCAAATCTGGGATTACCCCCTCCTTTCAATATGGGAATGATGTGGGCGAAGTGCCATGAGTTTGGAAAAGTGTGGCTTTTCCAAATTTCATTGTACACTTCTAGCAACTTAATCATGTCATCATGATTAAGATGCTTTATCATCTCATATCGAATCTCATCGGGGCCTGGGGATGTTCCTCTACAGGCTTCTAGGGCTCGGACAAGCTCATTCATTGTTAGATCTTGGTTGTAATCAAAGTCATCTCCTGTGGCAAAGTGAATTGGTTGCAGCTCAGCCGCTTCCTTGATGGGAAGGAATGCGTGATGATAGTTTGCTGAGCTGCTTGTATGAGAGAACTGCCTGGCGAGTGCATTAGCAATGTCTCTAGGTGAATCCAAGTTTTTACCCTCTTCAATGATGTTATTTATTTTAAAAGATGTTTTTTTCTTATTGATTTTATTGATAGTGGACCAAACCTCTGATGTTTTTGTGTTGCTGTTAATAGTAGAGACAAAGCTCCGCCAGGAGTCTCTTTTTGCTTGTCTAATTACTCTACGAGCCCTAGCTCTTGCTTGTTTATAATTGCAAAAGTTCTCATTTGTGATGTTATTTTGGAAAAGCCTGTAGGCCTTATTGCGTCGGCACAGCGCCCTGCGGCAATCTGGTGTCCACCATGGAACTCTATGCTTAACGCTATCTGTCGAAGTTTTAGGAATGGATAGCAAAGCTGCTTCTAAAATCGAATTCTGAATATTGTTTACTTTATCATCAATGGTTTCTCCTACAAGTTCGAGCTTGACGCTCCTTGTGAAGGCGACCCAGTCTGCTCTTTTTACGTTAAATTTAGGCGCTGAAGGCGTTCTCACTGTGTCGCATGAATATTTAATCAAGATAGGAAGATGATCGCTTCCCAACGAGTCGTCAATGGTGTGCCACAGGCACTTGGCTGCTACTGATGAAGAGACCAGTGATAAGTCTATAAAGCTCAAATTCCCGGTATTATCGTCCACCCGCGTGGGACTACCATCATTCAGAAGGACTAATTCAGACTCGTTAATCAGCTTAACTACTTGCTCACCACTACCATCCACCCGTAGGGAACCCCATAACGTATGATGAGCATTAAAATCACCTAAAATTACTTTATTTTGTGGCAGACGTTCCTGAAGAGCAAAAAGCTCATCATAGATTATCACTTTATCAGGCGGACAATAAACTGAACATGTAGCCAGATACGTGTTATTGATTTTTACTTTGCATGCGACAAACTCCAAAGTAGAATCAATAGTCACTTCTGTAAAAGGGAGGCTTTGGTGGATGTACATGGCGACTCCGCCTCCACCCCTACCCTCGCGATCCTTCCGACATAAATGGTAGTTCCTGAGCGATACGACCTCGTCAGAGACGAGGTTTGTCAAATGAGTTTCTTGGAGAACTATAATATCGGGAGCATAGGACGAGGCTAATAATTTAAGGTCATTTACTTTAGATCTAATACTTCGACAGTTCCATTGTATAATGGTTGACGCGATGATTACGTTTTATGGGGTTTGGAAGTGCCTTGTCCACCAGTTTTTATTTTCTTTTTATGGGAGGGAGGCGCCTCCTCTCCCTCGCTTCCCGGGGACCTCTCACGGGATGGTTTGGAGACAGAAGCCTCTATGTCCTGCACCTCCTGGCGAGGGAGACGACTGACAGACTGCGACCTGCTTCTCTCTCGAGAAACCGATCGCGAGCCAGACGAAGTCCTCACAGGAGTAGCCCGGACGGGGAGGTGCGCTCCGGACTGTGATTCGGTATCATCCTCCTTATGTTGTTTAGGCTGGGTTGATGCAGTCATTTGATCGACCAATTTTGTCAGTTGATATACTTTTATATTTAATTCTTTAACGGTTTGTTTGAGTTCGGCAATTTCCTTATCCTTAGCTGCAAGCTGTTGACTGACATCACTTGTACTAGGGGTGTTGCTAGTTACCGCTGCAGCATAGGAAGTATCAGGTTTGTGTGTCAAACTTTCCACTTTCCTCTTAGCTTCAGTATAACTAACTTCATGCTTTCTCATATATGCCAATGTTTCAGTCTCCTTCTTCAGGATGCTGCACTCGGCAGATCCTGAATGATGGGGACCTTCACAGTTAGCACATTTAGAAATTTTGCTACTACATGTGATGGTGTCATGGGCTTCAGCACATTTACGGCAAGTGAATTTAGAAGAATCTTTGTCAATACATCTTAATGAGGTGTGTCCGAATTTTTGGCATCTGTTACAATGCATTGGCTTTTGGACATAAGGTCTTACTTGTACACGTTCATAACCGACGTTGACATATTCAGGGATTTTATTCAAGGCAAAAGTAAAAAAACACAGTCCAGTTTTCGTTCGCACATTCCCGTCCTTCTTGGTCATACACCAAGAAGGTCCACTACGTCTTGGTCCTTCATGCTCTCAAGAATTTCACTTTCGTCCATCGTCCTCAAATCCCTGTGAAAGATTACTCCCTTACAGGTATTTGGGCCAATAGGAATAGTTACTCTTACTCGAAGATCATGAATTTGCGTCAGCTTAAGTAAATCCTTAATCTGGGAGTTGTATTGTACTTTAACAAGGAGGCTTCCATCTCGCAATTTTTTGACAAAATCAAAGTCGCCGTCCACTTGACCATCAAGGACCTTTTTGATGATAAAGGGGTTCACGTTCAAAAGCGACTGATTTTCATTCACGCATTTTACATTCGCGAACCTTGCATTCTGGGTGGGGATTTTGAAAATTGGTCGTCTCGTCTTGTCATTAGTGGGGTTACCATTGTTCGTCATCAGATTAGTCGTAGAAGGGTCTTTAGTCGTCCCTCCTCCTTTAGGAGGAGAAGGGGTAGCCGGGGTATCACTCATACTGGGTATCGGACCAGGTCCGACCCCTTTACTCAAAATCGTAGTCCTGAAGGGACAAAAAACCTCTTAACTGTTGTTATCAACCTAACAGCAATAGCTAAGAGAGTAAGGCAGTTTTTCGTCCTCTACCCCCTCAGTGGAAGCCTGGTTGCGTTCTCCAGTACCACAGAGGGATCGAGTTATGTGTGGGACACTTCCTTACCGCCGAACTTGCCTAGGCGAAGGACGGTAATTCAATGCCCACCCCCCAAGCGAATACGGGAGTTCCGAGGAACTCCGGTAGGCTCAGGAAAGTCACATTATAAGGGAGAGATTTCAGGACCAAAGAAAAAGTGCGCCCAAATGACGCCCCAGACTACTGGGCCTCCCTACCCAGGGGTCAAAGCCACAAGGGCTACCCTGGTGTAGAAGAGAGCTGCGGGTCTGGGGTGGGGTGCTGAATACTACTACTGTAGCCTCGTGTCACCTGCAAAGCAAGAGCACTGAAGGTGCTGGCAAAGCACAAAAAATGTTCTGCAATTACAGGATTTTACTTTACAGCTATTTACGTTAAGAGAACTCAGGAACAACAATGTCAAGCGAGACAAGAGGCCCCGGGCTCCAGGGTAGCTCAAGTGGCACAAGACTTTGTACTTGTTGTTACTGCGTATAAACAAGGTGTTGCCTCATCAAGAGTTCGAACACGAGTGTGGACGCCTTTGTACTTTTCTTTCTTTCTTTGTTGGATTTCTTGGCTATCAACCAGCGGCATGTGGCCAAGGTTATTAAGCCAATGGATCCTATTTATTCTTTCAATCTATATAAGGTCATAAAGTTTTGTCTCCCTTAAAAAAGTGATTACTTTACTGATGATCTTTTCGTCATCTGATAGAAGATTTGATGTTGTTAAATCTTTATTTTTTAATCTGAAGTAATTTATTATTTTGTTTCGTTGGTTATTAAAGTTTTGACATGCTATTAGGATGTGGTCAATGGTCATGTTGGAGGAGCATGTCTGGCACTGTGGAGGGTATTTTTTTTCTATGTAGGGAGTGAGGTGGGTAAGTCTTGAGGCGTTGACCCTAAGGCGGGCCAACACCACCTCCTCCCTTCTATCTTTCCTGTGGGATGTGTCCCACAGTTCTATATTTGGTCTAATTTTGTGTGTGAGTTGGAGGTTGGTCCACTCACTTTGCCACAGGAGATGTATTTTTGCTTTTATAAGAGACACAAAACACCTGAGATCTGTACGAACTATGGTAGTGTCCAGATCGCCAGTTGACCCGGCTGGTTTGTCAGCCTGTTCATTACCATGGATACCAGAGTGACCTGGTACCCATATCAGTTTGATTGATTTGTTGGCACCGTGTAACTTACGAATGATATTACCCAGCAGTTCATTTTTAGTGGTTTCTAAGGATTTAATAGCTTTAAGTGAACTTAATGTATCTGAAAAAATGACTATTCTATCGTGGGTCGTCGATAGTGCAAAGTCTATGGCTTTATCAATGGCAAATAGTTCAGCAAGAAAAATCGATGTATGATTCGGCAATCTAAACTTTAGGTCACATTCAGTCGACCATACACCCGCACCTACACACTCATCTGTCTTGGAGCCGTCGGTATATATATGAAAAAAGGATAGATGTTTAATAAGGATCTCTCTGAACCTCTGGCGTACCTCACCCTCCGGCGCCATGGCCTTGGCTGATGGAAGCCAGGCTTCCATGATAGAAAAATTGGGGGTTTCCCATGGCGCTATATTTGACTGAACCAGGGTATCGATGGTAGAGAGATCTATACCGACTTTCTCGACGAGGTCGTGGAGTCTCGTGGCAAAGGGCCTAATGCCTCCATTGCCATTAGGGTGGCTCGGGTCTCGAGCCACCTTTGCGGCATAGGTCAGTGCTAACTGGCCGCGTCTGAGTCGGAGGGGAGGTACTCCTGACTCCACCTCAAGACGCTCGATCCGAGTACATTTTAGGGCTCCAAGACACACACGCAAACAAGCATTCTGAACAGCATCCAAACCTTTCAAACTTGTTTTCGATGCCGAGCCATACACGATTGACCCATAATCTACTTTAGACCTAATCAGGGCTTTATATACCATTAGCAAAGACTGTCTATCAGCTCCCCATTTATTACCAGAAATGCACTTTAATAAATTTAGTGCTCTTTGACATTTATTTTTTAACTGACCAATGTGGTCTTTCCAATTGAGTCTACTATCAAAAAGTAGCCCAAGAAATCTTGCAGAATTTTGAATAGGTATTGGGTGGTTGTCTAGAGTTAGCCTGATGTTCGGCTTCCTCCTATGTGAAAAAATTACCCCAATACTCTTTCTAATGGAAAACTTAAAACCCCACTGGAGGCCCCAGTTATGAATCATATCCAGTGCCAATTGGATGCGATTTGCTGAGAATTCTGCATTATTGCTGGAATGCCATAATGCACAATCATCAGCGTACAGTGGGTATTTAAGATTCCGAGGAGGAGCTGGTAAGATGTCATTGATCATACATAGAATTAGAGTTGGTGACAAGACACTTCCTTGTGGGACCCCGTTTGCCTGGACAAAAATGTCCGAAAAAGTGACATTGTCAGAAAACAATTTGACAGAAAACGTTCTGTCAGAAATGAAATTTTGTATAAAACAAGGCAAGTTTCCACGTAATCCGAAAGCATAAAGTTTTCTGAGTAGGCCATATCGCCATGTCATGTCGTAGGCTTTTTCTATATCTAAAAATACTGAAATCAAAAAATCTTTTTTGGCAATTGCCTCTTGAATATGACTGTCCAGTTTTACTAGTTGATCGAGAGTTTGGCGTCCCTTTCGGAAACCGCACTGCTCGTCAACTAGTAAATTACTGGAATTTAAAAAATGCAATAGCCTACTGTTAACAATTCGTTCCATGACCTTGCATAAGCAACTTGTCAACGCAATTGGGCGGTAGGAGATGGCAAATCTGGGATTACCCCCTCCTTTCAATATGGGAATGATGTGGGCGAAGTGCCATGAGTTTGGAAAAGTGTGGCTTTTCCAAATTTCATTGTACACTTCTAGCAACTTAATCATGTCATCATGATTAAGATGCTTTATCATCTCATATCGAATCTCATCGGGGCCTGGGGATGTTCCTCTACAGGCTTCTAGGGCTCGGACAAGCTCATTCATTGTTAGATATTGGTTGTAATCAAAGTCATCTCCTGTGGCAAAGTGAATTGGTTGCAGCTCAGCCGCTTCCTTGATGGGCAGGAATGCGTGATGATAGTTTGCTGAGCTGCTTGTATGAGAGAACTGCCTGGCGAGTGCATTAGCAATGTCTCTAGGAGTATCCAAGTTGTTACCCTCTTCAATGATGTTTTTTATTTTAAAAGATGTTTTTTTCTTGTTGATTTTATTGATAGTGGACCAAACCTCTGATGTTTTTGTATTGCTGTTAATAGTAGAGACAAAGCTCCGCCAGGAGTCTCTTTTTGCTTGTCTAATTACTCTACGAGCCCTAGCTCTTGCTTGTTTATAATTGCAAAAGTTCTCATTTGTGATGTTATTTTGGAAAAGCCTGTAGGCCTTATTGCGTCGGCACAGCGCCCTGCGGCAATCTGGTGTCCACCATGGAACTCTATGCTTAACGCTATCTGTCGAAGTTTTAGGAATGGATAGCAAAGCTGCTTCTATAATCGAATTCTGAATATTGTTTACTTTATCATCAATGGTTTCTCCTACAAGTTCGAGCTTGACGCTCCTTGTGAAGGCGATCCAGTCTGCTCTTTTTACGTTAAATTTAGGCGCTGAAGGCGTTCTCACTGTGTCGCATGAATATTTAATCAAGATAGGAAGATGATCGCTTCCCAACGAGTCGTCAATGGTGTGCCACAGGCACTTGGCTGCTATTGATGAAGAGACCAGTGATATATCTATAAAGCTCAAATTCCCGGTATTATCGTCCACCCGCGTGGGACTACCATCATTCAGAAGGACTAATTCAGACTCGTTAATCAGCTTAACTACTTGCTCACCACTACCATCCACCCGTAGGGAACCCCATAACGTATGATGAGCATTAAAATCACCTAAAATTACTTTATTTTGTGGCAGACGTTCCTGAAGAGCAAAAAGCTCATCATAGATTATCACTTTATCAGGCGGACAGTAAACCGAACATATAGCCAGATACGTGCCATTAATTTTTACTTTGCATGCGACAAACTCCAAAGTAGAATCAATAGTCACTTCTGTAAAAGGGAGGCTTTGGTGGATGTACATGGCGACTCCGCCTCCACCCCTACCCTCACGGTCCTTCCGACATAAATGGTAGTTCCTGAGCGATACGACCTCGTCAGAGACGAGGTTTGTCAAATGAGTTTCTTGGAGAACTATAATATCGGGAGCATAGGACGAGGCTAATAATTTAAGGTCATTTACTTTAGATCTAATACTTCGACAGTTCCATTGTATAATGGTTGACGCGATGATTACGTTTTATGGGGTTTGGAAGTGCCTTGTCCACCTGTTTTTATTTTCTTTTTATGGGAGGGAGGCGCCTCCTCTCCCTCGCTTCCCGGGGACCTCTCACGGGATGGTTTGGAGACAGAAGCCTCCATGTCCTGCACCTCCTGGCGAGGGAGACGACTGACAGACTGCGACCTGCTTCTCTCTCGAGAAACCGATCGCGAGCCAGACGAAGTCCTCACAGGAGTAGCCCGGACGGGGAGGTGCGCTCCGGACTGTGATTCGGTATCATCCTCCTTATGTTGTTTAGGCTGGGTTGATGCAGTCATTTGATCGACCAATTTTGTCAGTTGATATACTTTTATATTTAATTCTTTAACGGTTTGTTTGAGTTCGGCAATTTCCTTATCCTTAGCTGCAAGCTGTTGACTGACATCACTTGTACTAGGGGTGTTGCTAGTTACCGCTGCAGCATAGGAAGTATCAGGTTTGTGTGTCAAACTTTCCACTTTCCTCTTAGCTTCAGTATAACTAACTTCATGCTTTCTCATATATGCCAATGTTTCAGTCTCCTTCTTCAGGATGCTGCACTCGGCAGATCCTGAATGATGGGGACCTTCACAGTTAGCACATTTAGAAATTTTGCTACTACATGTGATGGTGTCATGGGCTTCAGCACATTTACGGCAAGTGAATTTAGAAGAATCTTTGTCAATACATCTTAATGAGGTGTGTCCGAATTTTTGGCATCTGTTACAATGCATTGGCTTTTGGACATAAGGTCTTACTTGTACACGTTCATAACCGACGTTGACATATTCAGGGATTTTATTCAAGGCAAAAGTCAAAAAACACAGTCCAGTTTTCGTTCGCACATTACCGTCCTTCTTGGTCATACACCAAGAAGGTCCACTACGTCTTGGTCCTTCATGCTCTTAAGAATTTCACTTTCGTCCATCGTCCTCAAATCCCTGTGAAAGATTACTCCCTTACAGGTATTTGGGCCAATAGGAATAGTTACTCTTACTCGAAGATCATGAATTTGCGTCAGCTTAAGTAAATCCTTAATCTGGGAGTTGTATTGTACTTTAACAAGGAGGCTTCCATCTCGCAATTTTTTGACAAAATCAAAGTCGCCGTCCACTTGACCATCAAGGACCTTTT
Source organism: Penaeus chinensis (assembly GCF_019202785.1). NCBI lineage: Eukaryota > Metazoa > Arthropoda > Malacostraca > Decapoda > Penaeidae > Penaeus > Penaeus chinensis. Next base: position 12,826,491 of record NC_061855.1, on the reverse strand, counting down.
TGATGATAAAGGGGTTCACGTTCAAAAGCGACTGATTTTCATTCACGCATTTTACATTCGCGAACCTTGCATTCTGGGTGGGGATTTTGAAAATTGGTCGTCTCGTCTTGTCATTAGTGGGGGTACCATTGTTCGTAGTCAGAGAGTGGTCATGAGTCGCCCCTCCTCCTTTAGGAGGAGAAGGGGTAGCCGGGGAGTCATTCATTCTGGGTATCGGACCAGGTCCGACCCCTTTGCTCAAAATCGTAGTCCTGAAGGGACAAAAACCTCTTAACTTTTGTTATCAACCTAACTGCAATAGCTAAGAGAGTGAATCAGTATTTCGTCCTCTACCCCCCCAGTGGAAGCCTGGTTGCGTTCTCCAGTACCACAGAGGGATCGAGTTATGTGTGGGACACTTCCTTACCGCCGAACTTGCCTAGGCGAAGGACGGTAATTCAATGCCCACCCCCCAAGCGAATACGGGAGTTCTGAGGAACTCCGGTAGGCTCAGGAAAGTCACATTAAGATGAAAAGAGATCAGGACAAAAGAAAAAGTGCGCCCAAATGACGCCCCAGACTACTGGGCCTCCCTACCCAGGGGTCAAAGCCACAAGGGCTACCCTGGTGTAGAAGAGAGCTGCGGGTCTGGGGTGGGGTGCTGACTACTACTACTGTAGCCTCGTGTCACCTGCAAATACAAAGCACTGAAGGTGCTGGCAAAGCACAATGATGGTTCTGTAATTACAGGATTTTACTTTATTTCAATTTACGTTAAGAAAACTCAGGAACAACAATGTCAAGCGAGACAAGAGGCCCCGGGCTCCAGGGTAGCTCAAGTGGCACAAGACTTATTAGTTTGTTGCTACTGCGTTAGACAGGGTGTTTACTCTACAAGAGTTCGAACACGAGTGGGGGCTTTGTACTTGTTGTTACTGCGTTGTAAGTAAGGTGTTGCCTCATCAAGAGTTCGAACACGAGTCGACCCGAGTATACTATACTATACCCTTTTAAAGGTAGAGGGCGCGCAGGCTCTCTGTGAACAAGTTATATCTAAATATCCCCGTAAACAATTAAATAAGGATAAAAATGATTAGAAGATAAAATGATAACTAAAAAGATTAAGAAGTGATAAACAAAAGTACACATATAAAAGAATAAAAGAAAAAGTAACAGACGAAATGCTAAAGAAAACAGAAAACTGGAAAAACAAAGTAAAATGAGGACGAGATAAAAGATTTAAACGAATTCACTCATGCGCACACATCACACAACATAAAAAGGCAAACTGAACATAAAAAGGCAAACTGAACTTAAAAAGGCAAACTGAACATAAAAAGGCAAACTGAATATAAAAAGGCAAACTGAACATAAAAAGGCAAACTGAACATAAGGTAAAACTAGAATTACTGGATTGTCAATATTATATTTAAGGTATATTCACGTGCCGGAGAAGCAGCCGCAATCACTGATCCCGATGAAAGTCTACGGGCCCCGCCACCGGCAACAGAGAGGGATGCAGCGGTTTGTTTCACTACATATACATGTATATATGTACATAAGTGTGTGTGTGTGTGTGTGTGTGTGTGTGTGTGTGTGTGTGTGTGTGTGTGTGTGTGTGTGTGTGTGCGTGTGTGTGATATGTATGTGTGAATATATGTGTATAATTATGTATATATATACATATACACAGATTCATATAAATGCACACACACACACACACACACACACACACACACACACACACACACACATATATACATGTATATACATACATATGCATGTATGTGTATATATACATATATACGTACATATATATACATATATATATATATATATATATATATATATATACATATAGATCCATCCCTATCTGGAGTTATTACATTACTCAGCGTACCAGGCAAGGTCCTCGCTCATCTGCTTTTGGCACGAGTGCGCGACCCAAGAAGTCAATTGTAGACCGTGTCTTAACACTTCGTGTCCTTGTGGAAAGACGACTTGAGTTTCAGCAAGGTATGCTTGCAGCTTATGTTGATCTCAAGATGGCTTTTGACTCAGTGCACCGGGAGAGTCTCTGGAGCCTATTGGGTCTTCGTGGGATGCCCCCTGGGATTATTGGTTTGCTGTAAGGCCTGTGTACAGATACCGGGAGTGCTGTCAAGTGTTGGTAGGGCATCTCTGCCTTTTTCCCGGTGTCTGACGGGGTGAGACAGGGATGTGTCCTGGCCCCAACCATTTTCAATACTTGTATGGACTGGATACTTGGCCGTTCCGACCGGGAAGTCACTCGACGTCTCGGACTGGCCTACGGCGTTATGGACTCACTTAATAGGAGTATTTGGAGCTGTCGGCATTTGACTAGGAGAACTAAGATCAGGCTCTTCAGAGCACTGGTGATCACGGT
>NC_061855.1:12799105-12819105 GCF_019202785.1 Penaeus chinensis | reverse complement strand
GCGCTGATCCCTGATATACCCCGACTGTAACTTCGAACTCCTCAGTCTCTCCACAAGGTGTTCTCACTCCGGCACCCTTTATACATGTCCTGAACTGCTTTTACATACACCTCCGTGATATTAGCTTCTCTCATACATTCCCAGTTTTTCCCATGGCACACTGTCATATGCTTTCTCAAGGTCGATGAACACACAGTGTAGATTTTCTTGTCCGTCCCGATTTTTTTTCAATCAGCTGTCGCAAGGCAAAAGTCGCATCTGTAGTGCTCCTGTTCGGCATAAACCCAAACTGCTGTTCATCTACCGTCACCATTTCTCAAAGCCGTGCATCAATCACACGCTCCCAGATCTTTAGTGTGTGGGATGTTAGCTTTATTCCTCTGTAATTCCCACAGTCCTGTACATCCCCCTTGTTCTTATAGATAGGCACTATGACACGCTCTCCCCAATCGTCAGGCATTCTTTCACTCTCCACCACTGTATTGAGAATCTTTGTCAACCACTCTATGCCTTCTTCTCCAAAAGACTTCCAGGCTTCCATAGGTATCCCATCAGGACCTACAGCCTTCCCTGTCTTCATCCTTTTTATCACTCTTTTTACTTCCTCCTTGCTGACTTCAGAGACTTTCCAGGATGAGCTGCTGGTGTTGTGCATCTTTCCTCCCGTGGATTTTCCTCATTTAGAAGCTTCTGAAAATATTCCTTCCACCTAGCCTCTATCTTACTATCCTCAGTGATAGTACTTCCATTTCCATCTTTGATAAGTTTCACCTGTCTGACGTTAGATGAATTTCTGTCCCGAGTCTTGGCCATTCTTATTGCCATGTACTGGCCCCTTTGTAATGTCCAACTTCTTATAAAGATCTTTATATGGCTCACTTTCTGCTTTCGCCACTTCCGTTTTCGCCCTGCTACATGCTGCCTTGTATTGCTGTGCTGCCTCATCGGACTGCGATTGATCTCTCGTCCTTTTACGGTTTATCTTTTCTGCTATTGCCTGTTGCACTTCCTCATTCCACTACCATGTGTCTTTACCCGCCTTTGGTGCCTTTCCTGATGTTTCTCCGAGCACTAATGTAGCCACACTTCTCATATTCTCACTCAGTATCTCCCAGGTAGTCTCCTTGCCACTTATTCTTTCTTTTATCTTCGTAACAAACTCCTCTTTGTATAGCAATTTCTTCAATCTCCACCACTTAATTTTCTTCATCCCGTTGTACTTGGGTGTTCCATCTGCTTGGATGATTATTTTACATACCACAGGTCTGTGCTGGTTTGCGACCTCCTCTCCTGGGAAACCTTTACAGTCTCTGAGGGTTTTCAGACTCCTCCGCCTAGTCATGATGTAATCAATTTGTGACTTTCTACCTCCACTGGAGAAGGTAACTTTCTTTGCTTCCGGTTTAGAGAAGTAAGTGTCAGCTACCACCAGTCCAAACATTCCTGCTATGCTAAGGATCTGGTCACCTTGATCATTTCTTTCTCCATATCCGTGTATTCCATTGACTTCTTCCGCACTTCCTACATGTCCATTTAGGTCCCCACCCAACCACAGCTCCTCTCTTTCCTCTACTGAACTGAGGGGGTCACCTAGTTGTCTCCAAAACTCCACCTTTTCTTCCTCTTCACAGCCAGGCTGGGGTGCGTAAGCACTAACGATGTTGACTATCAGCCCTTCTTTGCTCACTTTCACTGCTATCAGCTGGTCTGACACTCTGCTCACCTCAAACACTCCCTCCTTCATTCTTGAGTCAAGCAGAATACCTATTCCATTCCTTCTATTACCATCACCATTATAGAACAGCAAGTAGCCCTGCCCTATCTCTTTAGCTTCCTTTCCCTTCCACTTGGTTTCCTGCACACATAGGACGTTGATTCTCTTTCTTTCTATTAGGTCAACTACTTCTCTAGATCTACCCGTCATAGACCCCACATTCAGTGTTGCGACTGATATGTCTCTTCTTCGCTTGCTTCTCTTTTGTGCCCTCTGAGCTAGCTTCTTTAGTCGTATTCGCTCTTGATACGGTAGCCGTAGTCCATTTCTCGCAGCCTCACGGCGATCCGACTGCGCGTCGTTTCTGGAGGACGTCCTAGCATTATCTGGTATCATGTTTGTCTGCATCATGATGAGTTTGGCAATGTTTTACGACCGGATGCCCTTCCTGCCGTCAACCCTCCTCCTTTATCCAGGCTTGGGACTGGCACTGAGTTGTGCTGGCTTACATCCCTAACGGCGGAGTTTATATATATATGTATATATATAGTATATATGTATATATATTATATATTATATATATACAATAATATATATAATATATATATATCATATCATATATATTATATTGTATGCATAATATTCATAATATATATATTATATAATATTTATATTACATATACCCCTTATGTATATCTATTATGTACATTATATATATTATATATTTATATATATATATATGTATATTATATATATTATATATTTTATATATTACATATACATTATATATATTATATATACGTTATATATATATATATATATATATATATATATATATATTATATATGTATATTATATATGTGTTAGATATTTATATATATACATATATATTATATACATTATACATTATATACATTATATATACACATTATTTATATTACATATACATTACAAATTCGTATATTATATATATCCCTATATATATATATATATATATATATATATATATATATATTATATATACATATATATATATATATATATATTATATACATAGCATATAATGTATATGATATATATATATATATATATATATATATATATATATTACATTATATATTATATGTATATATGTAAAATATATATATATATATATATTTATATATATTATACATTATATACTATATATAAGTTAAATATATATATATGAACATATATATATATATATATATATATATATATATATATATATATATATATGTATATATATTTATATGTATATTTAATGTATAATATATATATATATGTATATATATTTATAATATAATATATATATCATTTATGTATAAACTATATGTATATATAATGTACATATTATATACATAATATATATAGGTAGGTTGGCCTCGTCAGCCTTGGTCGGCAATTAACCCAGGAGAAGGAAAACTCTCCTAGAGATGGTGTCTCGATGAAAATACTTTTTCAGGAGGAGTTGCGACCCGTGATCACATTAGCAACTGAAAAACAAATTATGACAGAAGAAACTCACAATACCGCATCGCTCGTCGCGTGGGTCACCAAGGAGCGCGTCCCTTGATGAATAACCAGGTCAGGGTCGAAAAATTGGTTATTGGATCTCTCTTGAAATGCAAAAAATCGTTGAACATAACATCTTTCAATGCTAGAACACTAAATAACAAGAACATCGTTTTTACCACCCCGACGACATAATCAAATATCATGAATTAGGAAAAGGCTGGAAGCTGGTAACCAGCTCAGCAGAGAAAGCCCAAAAATGAGTCCAAAAGCTCAAGAGTCTTTACTTTGTATCGAGTCTATTACATCAAGAATAATGATAGCCACCTTCAATGGAAATCCAAAGCTAACCATAATCTGTTGTTATAGTCCGACTAATACTGCTGATTGTGAAGCTGCCGAAACGTTTTACAATGGTCTTGCTGACTTAATAAGAGAAATACCAAAACACAGCCTTACTGTGGTGGCAGGAGATTTTAATGCTAAGATTGGAAGGGACAGATGTAAAGTATTTTGCTATCATGATAAAACAGACTAATGGGGACTTAATGTTAAATCTCCTGAATGAATGTCATCAAACTGATCTGCAAGTTAAGTTTAAGAAGAAAGATGTAAAGCTTTGGACGTTTAAGTATCCAAATAGTGCCCAAAGTCAATTAGATCATGTTCTGATTAATAATAAGTGGAATAATAGTGCCATGCATTGTGAGGTTTATAACTCATTCCTGTCACTTGATTCAGATCATCGTCCTATCACAGCAAGGACCAAACTATCAGTGAAAAGCAACGAACCCAAAAAAACAAAGCAGGGTCCATATGACTGGTCAACATTAAGTGCAAATAAAAACATAACTATGCAGTAGAAATCAGAAACAGGTATCAAGCCCTTCAAGAGGAATCTCAAGACAACTCTGCAAATACGATGTATGATAATAAAATTGAAACACATAAAAAGGCTGCCGAGTTGCACATACCTCTAAAGCCACGCAAAGAAAGAAGAACGTCCCATGGGAGAACCATGATGTTATAACTAAAAGGAAAGAGCTAAAACGTGCCCATACAACGAAACCTTGATAATGCGTATGTTAAGGAACAGGGAAGTTACATTAAGAAAAAAGTAGAATTAATACAAGATGCTCACGTAAATCGGAAAGCAAAGCTTGCTTGGAGTGTTATCAATGAAATAACAGGGCGGAAGAAATCAAATAGAGGAAAGATAAAAGCGGAGAGTCCTGAAGAAAGAGTTAATCTATAGAAAGACCATTTTGAAAAGCTACTCGGACAACCGCCTCTGATAGATGAAGGAAATATAGAGAAGACATTCGACACTCTACCCATTGATACTGGCGAGTTTACCATGGAGGAATTGACAGATGCAATCAAATCGTCACAAGGTAACAAGGCTACAGGATTGGACAATATACCAGTAGAAGTATGGAAGGTATGCATGAAGGAAGAATTACTCCAAATATGTCAAAAGACTTACAACGAAGATGTGCCCGACATCTGGAGAAAAGGAGGAATAGTGCCTTTACCCAAAAAAGGTGACCTGGGCAACACAGCGAATTATAGAGGAATTACCCTGTCAGTAGCTGCAGCAAAGATCTATAACAGGATGTTACTTAACAGAATCAGACCACATCTAGATCCTATACTGCGAATAAACCAGGATGGCTTCAGATCAAATAGATTAACTGTCTCACAAATATTGACACTGCGGAGGCTACTGGAAGGTGTAAAAGCGAAGAACTTAAAAGCTGTGCTGACTTTCATAGACTTTAAAAAGGCTTTTTTGGATTCACATTAACACAAAGAGGAAGCAGGCGACATCCACCAACTGTGATATGCGATACAGATTTTGCGGATGACATAGCTCTTTTTTTTTAATACCATTAAGCAAGCTCAAGAACTTCTTAATAATATCGAACATTCTGCAAAAAAGTGGGTCTCCATATTAACGTTTCAAAGACAAATTATATGCCATTAAACCAAGAAAATCAAAATCTTGTAACTATTGAAAGTGGAGTGCTAAAAAGAGTCGACGATTTTCTTTATCTAGGCAGATGGATAAGTTCATCAGCAAAGGACATTGAAACTAGAATTTCAAAAGCTTGGCTGGCAATGAATAAGATGGAACTAATATGGAAATCAGATATCTCAAAAGAAACAAAAATATCATTCTTTAGAACATCAGTTGAATCATTGTTGTTGTATGGCTGTGGTGCATGGACTTTGACCCAAACCTTGGAGAAGAAACTAGATGGAGCCTACACTAAAATCCTAAGAGTTGTCCAAAATGGCGTAATCACGTCTCAAATGAAACGCTTTACGGAGTCTTACCCAAGATTACAACTACAATTGCCCAAAGACAACTAAAATTTGCAGGTCACTGTTGGAGGAGTAAACAAGAAGTTGTTCACAAACTCTTACTTTGGGAACCTGCTCATGGAAGGCGTAGCAGGGGAAGACCTGCTCTAACATTCATCGACCAACTCATCAAAGATACCAACATAACCAACGAGTAACTACTAGGAGCTTTGGACGACCGTGAATTATGGAGAAACTATGTCATGAACGTTCGACTGCGGTCGCCATGATGATAATGATAATATATATGATATATGCAATATATATATTATATATAATAAATATGATATATATATATATAATATATTTGATATATATAAAATTTGTATGTTATATACAATATATATATATATATATATATATATATATATATATATATAAATAATGTGTATATGTTTTATATATATTATATATTATTTATATAATATATATAATGTATATATTTATATATAATCTATATATAATAATTATATAATATGTAATATATAATGTATATATAATATGTAATATATAATGTATATATAATATGTAATATATAATGTATATATAATTTGTATAATATTATATAATATATAATAAGTGTTTATATATATATGATATATATATATAATATATATATATAAATAATATACATAATAAATTAATATATGATACATATATATATATATATATATATATATATATATATATATATATATATAATATTTATGATTTATATACAATATCTGTAATATATTTATTATATATATATATATTTATATATAATATATATGATGTATATAGTGTATATAATATACATAATAATAATATACATAATATATATAAAACATATGATATATATAATATATGTAAAATATATATATAATGTATATATAATAATATGTATGTACATCTGATAATCTAAGTTCAGTGATGTTTTTGTTAGTAATAAGTTCTCCTAAGGGTTATTGATATATTGGCTTAGTGAAGCTTGAAACTCATTTCACTTAATTGAATGCTGTATTTCCAGCAGACCCATGACTTCATCTTGGAGAGAGTACAACTTTGACAGAAGCTCTTTTGTCTACACTACCTGTTTGTCGGCCTCCTTTGAAAGCTTGACATTGCATGAGGCTGTTGAGTAAATATTATTTAGAAATTATAATTTTGTATCTATATAATGAACACTGATATCAGAAAAATAAGACATATGAGTATATTTCATTTTCCCTTAACTCTCAACAGATTATGCTACAAGAAGATGGGGTTCATCCTTTTAGTCATCAAAACAGATAAGGGCAATAGTAGCAAGATCATTGTGTATCCTAGCATTGCATATTTTGTCAACCCATATTTTGCACTCGGGAAATTGAGATTCTTCAAAGGTGGGTACTTCTCTCTCTCCTTTTCTTTCTCACTCTCTCCTCTCCCTTTTCTTTTGCTTTTTATTATACTTTGTTAACAAGATTATGATGTGGATGAATGTTGGTATCTTGTTCCATTTTTTTTCTTGCTAAAGACTATAAGCTATCTTAGAGCCTAGCGTTGCTCCACAGTGGCTTTGGAGAGTAGCTGTGCCCATTATGCAGTCCATGCAAGTGTTAATAAGTGTTGGTGCAAGGACTTAGCCTTGCCTCACTTCTGAGTTAACAGGGAAGAAGCTTGACAAGCCCCCACCACACTTTACAGCACTTTTGGTACGAGTATACAGGCTTGCTATTAAACCGATAATTACCAAATACTGTTTCGCAATGACACGAAGCTCTAGGTCTACTGTGGACATTGCAGGCGTGAATCCAGACTGCTCTGGTCACTGGTGCCTTTGTAGGTAGTCATGGATATGTTTCAGAAAATGTGGGCAAAAATCTTACCTGGTATATTGCAGTCTGAAACCTTGGTAGTTGCTAGCCTTTCCCCTTCCAGAAAGGGATGACCATGCCCCTCAACAACCCAGGGGGAATGGAACCAGACTACCAGATGGCAGGGATATCACATGTGTCTGCAGCTTTTTCATCCTTCAGATTGCCTTCCTAATCTCGGTTAGGGTAGGAATTTCCTTGCTGATGGGTGGGTCTGGCACAGGTATTATAATACCACTTGCGTCCAGAATAACTACTGGAGGCTTTACCCAATATGTTCTGAGATGATCTGTCCATCTACAGACTGGCTGTAGTCATCTGGAGGGAGGGCTTGGAGTTCAGTTTTCTCAGGGATTGGTAGGCAGGGTGAAGGTTATTTACAAAGTAATGACCTTCAACCTCCTCAACCAGATTCCCGATGAACTGTTACTTGTCTCTTCTCAGCAGTGTTAAAGCCCTGTGCACCAATGAACGGCACAAATCCTGTGCATCTGTGACATCAAATGTCTCCAGGGAGATGAAATTCTGCCTTGCCCTCGGGCATTTGCAAATGGGCTCCTGCGCTGCTTTGAGTGTTTTGTAGCCAGCTGGATCACAGCCAGATACCTCATTGTGAATGTCTCGGTGGGGACATCTGGTGCATGCTAGAGATTTAGAGAACCTCCTGTGGTTCCAACCAAGAGCTGTATTACTTTTATAGGTTCTTTATTCTTGTTGAGAAGGGCCTCCCTTTCCAGATGTATACTATTGGTTTAATTTGTTATATTAGTGTCGCCAGCAAAAGAGAAAGTGTTTGTAGGGACAAATTCAACTGAGTCTGATATCTCGGCTGTGTTTCTAAGAGTTGCCACAATATTTCCATTTACTCAGCAAGCAGCATGGCAAACATTGGGGCAATTTACAGGGGATGCATTTGGGGTTTCCCTTTCCCACGCATGCTACACCACTTCTTTGGGAAACTCCACCGATTCCCCTTAGGCTGGGCAGTTGAGTGTTGAGTATCAACAAGCATAACTAGATTATTGCAGTGGTAGAAAAGCTATTTGTTCTTAAGCTCTAATGACGGTAAGATAGGGGACAGTTATGGTGGTCCAGTCTAGAGCTAGTTACAAATTTTGCTTGCTGATGAGGGGAGGGATGCACATGTCCTGCTCAGGGAGGCTGGTCGGTGTCTTCGCCCAGAACAGAGATCTCTCTGCAGATCCATCAAGAGTGGAGTTACATGTCCAGTAGAAGATGAGAGATTGGAAAAAAAAAAAATAATAATAAAAAAAATAAAAGGGGGGGGGGGAGACAAAAAGTAGGTAATTGCAAAGTGTCACCACGATGTAGCGAAGGTTACTTGAAGGAGGCCTGTTGTTCTAACGGTCGTTCACTTCCTGCCGACGAGGATGGGAACAGGGTGGTGGCCACGAATCGTGCTGCCAGGTCATATCTACCAAGAGAGTAAAATGTCTAGATGTCAATCTATCTACTCTCTTTCTCCCCCTTTCTCCCTCTCTCCCCTTCCACCACTCTACCTCCTCTCTTTTTTTTCTCCCATTTTCTCTTTCCCTCCTCTCTCTCCCTCTTTGTCTTTTCGTCTCTATTTGTCTCTCCCTCCCTCTCTTATATCTCCCTTTCTCTTTTATCTTGCTGAATGTCTCATTCTCCCTTCCTCCCTTTTCTAACAATAGATTTTGGTTGTTCTGTAATGTAAGATGAATGTAAATGGATTTCAGCATTTATTATATCCATGGCTGTTGTTATTAAATAACTATTTTTTCAAGTTCATTTTTTTTGCAAAAGTTCCAAGGACTCACAAAATGCTTCATATTTTCTTTCTATTCAGAGCTTCAGTATTTTGTTCCTAGTGCAGTCAGGATGAGGAAAGACTGTTTGATGGCCCTTGTAAATGTGATAAGACTGGTAAGTATTTGTGCATCAGTATTAACAGTTTGTTTGTGATTCTGCAAGTTTGTTGTTAAAAGGGACATTTTCCATTAAGTAATGTAATTTTTCTACACACTTTTGCTCTCTTTTACCTTTACAGAAAAGAGAAAGATGAAAGTTAAGGCCCAGGATTCTGACAAGTATGTTTTTTTTTTTTCTTCTTTTTCGGAGAATCATCTGGAATTATTATGATCTGTGAGTTTTTTGTTTTAAAGGACAGTCAATTAGGACTTTGACCAGGTATGAATACTTACTAAACCGTTGTATTTTCTCTATATGACCTCATTCTGTGCTTCTGGTGCTGGACCTGCAAGACCTTTACAGACAGTAGATGAAAATTTTGTTGGCTCCTCAGAGAAAAAGTTTGACGAGTTCATAAAGGTAATGCCTTAGCTGGTTCTTAATAAGCTTATCCTTTGATTGTGTTTCGTATAACCTGTAGATATCGTTTGTGGTCTGCAACTGATTTGTATTCCATTCAGTTTTCTCTTCTTGTCAAGACACAAGACGAGCTGAAGGCTTTTGATTTACACGGCCATGTAGTTGTCTTCATCATAGCCAATCAAGATTCGCCAGCCAGTGGACTCGAGAACCTGTGCCAACCTTTGAGGTTCAATTGTGTCCATCCTTCTCACCTCCATAGAATCATCATCATAGTAGGACCACTCGACTACCTGAGGAAAGAATGGGTATAGTTACGGGGAATCCCTGAGATTTTGCTGATGTGAGTTATCCAGCAGCTTTTGATAGTTGCAATAGTAGTGCCTTATGGTTCGCCTTCTGCAGAATTTATATTCGTTCTTTTTACTCATGCTGGTTCCAGAGTGGAGAGGTCATTCTAGACATATGCATGAAAATATGTGCATCTCATGAGGTTTGTCATTATTCATTAACTTTGAAGTTGCTCCATTTCTTGTTTTTTTTTCCATTTTCATATTGTATATCTTTGCTGTTGTTACGGAGGAGCAAAATAAATTAAAATAATTTTGTGCAGGGTTATCCATGGGCCAAAAAAAACCTAGAAGTTGTGAAACTGGCCTCTTGCTAGATGTGTGTCCTCCTCAATGCAGGACCAGAGAAACTGGATTCAAATTTCAACTTCGCATTTGAAGTGCTGAAGGTGACTTCGAGTCGGTTAGTTCGCACCAAGAACAAGGCAGCTATGAGTGAGTACAATTAATTCTTCAGGGAACTTGTGATGTTATAGATTATTTTTAAAGTTAACCCAGAAAGGACAGTACATTGATTCTTGTTTTATTATCTAAAAATATTTTACAGTGTTTGGCGGTGCTCCCACAGTGAAGGGACAGTGCAACTTCTGTAAGAGGCTTCCTTTTCTAGTGATGAACCGATGACACCTGCCAATGACACCCTTGCAGTGGCCGTAGGATGGACAATTCCTCCTGCACTATGTCACCCCTTTGCATATTTCGCTCGGTTCTTTCGAAGCGTCTTCTTAATTTTTTTTTTTTTTTTATGTCAGTGATGTATGTGAACTGCTGATGTTTTTATTATTTACCTTTCTATTATTTTTAACCCAAATTAACGTTTATTATTATTTTTTTTTGATTTATCAGAACTATGGCAGACCAGATGTCCTCAGTTTTGCATGCACACTCCTGCAAGGTGGACTATCACCTGAATCTCTTGTGGAACAAAGTTGCGTTGGGTAAGACAGTGTTCTGTTTTCAGTATCCCCCGATAATAGTAAGATGCAAGTGATATTTCTAATATAACTAGTATCAATAAATTACCAGTTGGTAAATTTGTATTTTCTCATTGACTGTTTTCGCTCATCAGTTATGATCAGGTTCAAATACGACTACTAGATCCTCTAGATGCAAAGTATGAGACAATCAATAATAGAGGAACATATGGAGAACAATTTTGCCTTGCCCTGCATAGCAACATGCTATGCCTTGGACTCTTGTTTCTTGGACTCTTGTTTCTTGGACTCTTGTTTCTGGTTTCTTCTAGCAACATATATGTGTGTTTGTTTGTAAAGTTATATCTTGATGCCCCCCCAAAAATCAAACATTACACAGGTACAAAATTACAGTAGGGTTGGTATTTCTAGCCGTGAAATATGTGCTTCATTATATACACATTTTATGCTATGCAATATATCTTTTAAATGTTACTGAATATCAAACACAATTAATGGGATAGGTTGCCAAATGGATGTTGGCAAATGTTTACATCCTAGGTGTTTTAAAAGCAGTATTTGACTGTTTACTTTGATGCATTTTTGTCATTTACAAGTAGTTGTATGGCTGTATGAAAATATTGTGGTCTCCTATACTAGTTTGAATTGTTATTGACAGACACTGAGCTAATGATGGAACAGGAATGAAAAAGGTAAAGTGGGGGTAATTGAGTTAATAATTGAATGTGTTACGCATCAAAAGGTGTGTATAGTATTGAAAAAGGGTAAAGTAAATGGGGTAAGGCAGGAATTAGCCAAAGAGAAAAGGGGCAGTTAAGGGCAATTAGATCAGGTCTGTGAGAGTGGAATCCTTGAATATGTCAGCGTAGAAAAGGTACCTTGAAACAAACAGTAAATAATTGGGTAAAAATGGATGTCACAAGAAGTAGAAGAAGACTCGGGAAATAAGACGAGTTATTTGTGTGTACATGAGGAAGCAGAAGGAATGACAGGGAAGGAAGGGTGACTGGTGCAGATGTAGCAAGCGGGGGATTTGAGAGAGTGGGAGGAAGGGGTGTGAGGGAACATGGTAAGGGGGAGGATGGATGTCGGCAGTTGCTTTCAGTGTAGAGGGAATGATAAGAGAGATTTGAGTGTAGATGATGGCTGGACATGTCTTTTGGGTCCTGATTAGAAAGTTTGGAATGTCCTCATGGCTGTCTGAAAGGGAGTTGGTTTGGGAGGTCTTCCCCCCATAAGAAAAACTTTTCAGAAGAGGGGGCGATGTCTGAGGTACAGAAAAAGAGGTAGGTGTAGGGTGGAATGTTTAGATTGTCTGCTGCGATGGGTAGGCGAGAAGGAAAGCTAGAGATTGAAGTGTCTGGATTTAGAATGGCTAAATAATTTGACTGGGAAAGGGAGGGGAGGGACTGAAAAGGCCTCTCCCAAAAACTTCAAAGGGAGGTCATGTCTGCAGAAGGTAATCTTGACAATATTGATGCAGGACATTTGGCAGCCTCTGGGAGGAATGCTGGGAGGCATTAGTCAATTAGGCAGGTAAGCAGATTGTTTTCATAATCTAACCAATCTTTGTTGTTGACAGTTCAATCTGTTTGGGAGGGGGAAATAGTCCCTGAATAAGTGTTAACCACATGCTGCTGGGGGGAAATAAAAAAAAAATGTGGAAAATGTTGTGCTCATTTTTTTATGTTTTTGTGAAATGAATCTGCACATAGATGGCTCTCCTAGTGCTTTGCCACAAAGGAGTCAGCAGACTTTGTGACCTTACCTAATTTCACCTTTCCTTGAATTGGCTGGAAGACGTGAATATCAATGGTGTTACTTTAATTATAAACATTATAATTACCATAATGTTATAAACATTAGTAACAGCAAAATAAGATAACGTAAAATATTTTCGTAAATCAAGGAAAAGGGTGAACGTGCGAGACAGGCAATACTCGTAATTGGCTCAGTGGTGACTTAGTGCAAGTGTACCTATCTATGTGTAAAAACAATTAAACAAGTAAACTCAGTGGGCATGGCATATATGTACCTATTCCTTATTTCATATAATTCATTACTGCTTCTAAAGGTGATCAAGTGACTTCTATTTATTTTATTTTGAAGTGTTCCCAGAATATCCTTTATTGGAGAATTCCTGATTGGACAACAAGAAATTCATATCAAGAAACATCATGAATGAGTACTTGTTTACCCAAATAAAATTTTCTTGGGGGCTGGAAGAGGCATGAGTCTTTTACTTCAGTAGGTTGGTCCTGCTATAAGATAAACATGGAATTGGGACACATCCAGTAGAAAAAGAGACAGCCAAATAATACTGGTAATATTGAGTGGATCATTATACAAGTAACAAGTGCCTTGAATTCTTGACATTTTTCTCTGCGGAGGGTCTGAAAAGGAGTGGGGCATATATTTATAGCTTTATATATGTACATATACATGTATATCTGAAAGTATTGCTTACTGTCTTTACAGAGAACTGGTTGAAAGTTTTGAAGAACCTCCTTTCAGATACGTGATAACAAACCCTGAGGATAATTTTGAAGTGTACTCGATTGACCTCGTATTCGTCCTGTGCCGCAGATCGATGGTAAAAAGCTGTAGGTTTTTGCCACAGTTCAAATGTAATACCGAAAAGTAAGGACAAGGTTTAATTTAATTTGATTCCATTTGTTACAATGGATATTCTGGGTATGAAATATTGTTTTACTTTGCTTCTGTGTGCAAGGAATGGCTGGGATTAGCATCCACTGGCGGCGAGGGATTTGAATGCAGGTCAGCGAGATTGCTAGAGGAGATCGCTACCGCTGCACCACACAGCACAAGTATCATCATAGGTATGATGATAGTTATTTATAGGATATCAATATCATTAGTCATTACTACAAATATTAGAAGTCTTTCCAGTCCATCTTTTATATAATTCTAAATCTCATGTGATTTGCTTAGTCTCATTAAAAAAAATTATGATTTGTGTGATGAGGCTTGGCCAAATTAGTTCTTTAATCAGGAGGACAGTCATCCCAGAAGATCTGATTGTGAACTTGAAGCTTAAAGAATTATATGGGCAACTGATGATTTTTTTCTGTATGATAACAAAGCACTGCTATATTTATAGTCTTAATAGATTGTTTATCCTACTGTTAGTTAATTGTAAGCCCACCTCTAAGGTTCTGCCTTGACAAAATTTTGGTGTCAAGGCAGAAAATGTTGTGCTCATTTTTTAATGTTTTTGTGAAATGAATCTGCACATAGATGGCTCTCCTAGTGTTTTGCCACAAAGGAGTCAGCAGACTTTGTGACCTTACCTAATTTCACCTTTCCAAGGATATTGTTTATCATATATATGCTACTCAGTGGAGTGTCATTATTGAAAAATATTCCACAGGAACTCCTTGGGCAAGAGGAAAAAAGGAGATGAAGGGGGAAGGGATGTAGTCCATATATTGAAAATAATATACCTTGTGATAGATTTGAAGGATTTTCGGGCATTGTAAAATATAGCCACTCACAGTGAGTTCTCCTAGAGCCATACCAAATGACATATCGATAGACCCCTGGCTATGTTAACTCATCTCCCCACCTCAGATATAAGATTAAGATATGACTTCTATATTTGTTAGATATTTTACCATGAAAGTTATGCATCCTTTTTGTTAGTGAAATGGAAAGTAATAAAAATGAACAGACCCCGCTAGGAAAATACTTTGATCCTTTTAAAAACAAATATAGGTATTCTTTATGTTAGCATTGTTTTACAGTATGATCTCTTCCTCTTGCAGGCGAGGGACAGAGGAAACAGACTTAGTAGCAGCAAGGCAGACAAATGTTCGTTGTCCACAAGTTGTCATCACTGGCTTACCTGGCACTCTTCAGCAAATGATGAGGAAGAAGGCAATCATGAGGCCAATTAGATTTTATTTGTTTGATGTTAAGAGATCGCTTCTTCCTTCAGTCAGGCAGTTATCTAATGCATCTTATTGGTGTACTATTTAGTATTTAGATATAAAAGGAAAAAGGAGAGTAAAGTACATGTGTCTTCATCAATTGACTTTAAAGTACAGGAGTAGGATCATCTGATAATCAGTTCCAAGAGTCATTTTTATATCAAGTCATGATATTCAGATTATATACACTTTGTCCATTGTACAGAAGTTAATCTTTATTAAAGGAAGATTGACTCACACACACACACACACACACACACATACATACATACATACATACATGTATATGCATATATATATATATATATATATATATGTATATATATATACACACACATATGTATATGCATATATCTGTATGCACATATGTGTATGCATATATATGTATACACATATTTGATGAAACATTAACGTAGATGCGGACGTGAATCTTGTATGTAAGTATAATTATTATTAATGTTTATTTTTTGTTTATTCATTTTTTGTAGTACATATGAATAATTACTAAAACTTTTTTAAGAATGGCTCTAACCTAACCTACTCGGAAACTTGCATGAGTACAGAGACGGAGTTCTATTATTCGCATTTCATGTTTTATGTCAATTTTTTATTATTGTTTACCACAGACACTGAACAGGTTTCGTGCTCAGTTTTGCTAGGGCCATGTTTGCAAGTTGAACATTTGAAGGGATTTTGTCACTATTTTTTTTCAATCACGCTTTCTCCCTCTTTCTCTCTCTCTCTTTCAGTGTGTGTGTGTGTGTGTGTGTGTGTGTGTGTGTGTGTGTGTGTGTGTGTGTGTGTGTGTGTGTGTGTGTGTGTATGTGTGATAGATGTAACTGAGTTCAACAATTGAAAAGATACTTGAATTATGCATATAATCAAATAATTAGATACTCTTACATCTAATAATTGCCTGTCTATGCCATTTCTCTAGCAACATAATGCTATAATATGACTGTGTCGTTAGCCTAAGGTGTATATCTAAAGTATTTAACTAAATGGCTGTTTTGTAAAATTTGCAAACTTCTCTTTCTTTCTTTCCTTATTTGTTATCTTTTCTTTCCTTTCTGTTTTCTTTTCTTTTCTTTTCACTTCTTTTCTTTTATCTTTTTTTTCTTTGTCTTTTTTCTTATTGTTTCTTTTGATATTATTTTCCCATTTTCGTTACTTTTTTCCTTATTTCTCTTTCCTTCTTTTCTTTTTGTTTCTCTTTTCTTTTTCTTTTTTCTTTTTTCTTTATTTTGTTGTTTCTCTTTTAATGTTTTAGAGAGAGAGAGAGAGAGAGAGAGAGAGAGAGAGAGAGAGAGAGAGAGAGAGAGAGAGAGAGAGAGAGAGAGAGACAGGGAGAAAAAGAGTGAGAGAGAGAGATTACTGTTATTGTCATTATTATTGATTATTTCTATTACTGTTGATATTATTATTATTACTAAAAGTATTATTGTTTTTGTTATCATTTTTTATTTCATTATTATTATCATTATTTTCATCATCATCATCATCATCATCATCATCATCATCATCATCATCATCATCACCATCAGCATCATCATCATCAGTATTATTGCTATTATTATCATTAACAATAATATTATTATTACTATTATTATTATTATCATTATCATTATCACTATTATTATTATTATCATTATCATTATAACTATTATTATTATTATCATTATTATTATTATAAACAATAATAATTTCATTTTAATTAATTATTCATTATTTCATTACTATTATCATCATCATTATTATAATTATTATTATTACTATTATTATTGTTGTTGTTACTATTATTAATTCCGATTCATTAAGGGAACTAAAAAAAGGAATTAAGTTACGTTAGGAGAAAAAAAGATGACAGTTGTTTGGTCTAAGTTCGTGCATTTGCTGTTATTATATTTTCTTTTAAGTTTGCGTTATTTACATATCAAAATGCTCTGACTTCTACTGCCTCCCCGCCTCTATCTCCCTAAGCGAATTATCATTATCATTATCATCCTCAATATTATTATTGCAATTGTTATTGTTGCTATTAGTATTATTATCATTAACCTTATAACAATGATAATAATAATGATAATAATTGTTATTATCATCTTTACCATTATCATGATTACTACTATTATTGCTTTGTTGTTGTGTTTTTTGTTATTATCATCATTATTACTGCTATTGTTGTTGTTGTTGTTATTATTAACATTATTATTATTAGAAGTAGTAGTAGTATCATTATCATTATTGGTGTTATCTTTATTATCATTATTACTATTTTTTCATCATTATCATCATATCATCACTATCATTATCATTATTAATATTAATGTTATCATTATCATTATTTTGTTGCTGTTGTTGTTGTTATTATTATTTTCATTATTATCATTATTATGATCATTGTTATTACTATTATTGTAACAATCATTATCATCATTATCATAATGATTATTACTATAGTTATTACTGTTACTTAGCACCCATTTGAGTGCTACTTTACTACTTCTTACCACCCTTTATACTCCCTTGAGTAAAGATGGTAACAAGTGGAATATAGGCCATAAGAATAATACGTTCAATTTTACGTGTGATTTCCCTTTTTGTGAACTTCACTTTAATTCAATGTTATATCATTTGGTGATTATAAACACATGAAATAATTGTATACCTTTAATGAGTAACTTACTTTTACAATTGAATTTCCTCGTCTCCTGACGAGTCCAAATTCTTCCTTTGGAGAGTACGAAGAGTTGTAGACCCTTGTCTCGTCTACTTCGTGTGGTCACACGGAATTCAGTACTGTTTTAACAGAAATTAGTAAAATCTACCAAAGATAGATCCTCACGAACGCCCACGTTCGACGGCAGTTAGTACTGAACTGCGGCACAAGTGCCACACAAGCGCCTCAGCCTCTCCTGACCGTGCCGACCCAACACAGAGCACAGTGATGCCCTTATAGAGTATCACCCTTATGTCCCCGGAACCGGGCGTCTATAGTGCCATGTAAAACACTAAAGGCTTATCCCTCCATAGGATAAACACCACACTCTGTAGCTTCAATGGAATGTGGAGTTCCCCCCAACTACCATTCCATCTACCATACAACCATTGGAAAACCCCAAATGCATGGTATATAATGGTCTTACCAGGTCAGGAATGCCGATAAATTACCATTCCAATGATGCTACAATAAGTCTGGCCGTTGACATTACCATTGTTATCATTATTATTATGATCATTATTTTAAGTATTATTATCAATTTCGTTATTTTTTTTCAACTACTGTCGTTATTGTTGTCATTAT
Source organism: Penaeus chinensis (assembly GCF_019202785.1). Taxonomy (NCBI): domain Eukaryota; kingdom Metazoa; phylum Arthropoda; class Malacostraca; order Decapoda; family Penaeidae; genus Penaeus; species Penaeus chinensis. The sequence goes on along the minus strand of NC_061855.1, from coordinate 12,800,798 downwards.
CAGTGTCATTATTATCACTGGTATTGGTATTTGTATAATTTAGTTATTTTTACAATCATCACCACTATCATATTCATTACAATTACTAACACTCATCCTATCGGTACTACTAGTACTATCACTATCATCACCAATATCATCAATATAATTTTTTCTTCATCACAACAATTTACCCTTTCGTCGTGCATATCACTGCAAAAAAAAATAATAAGAATAGTTATGATTATAACGACAATGATTATTAATAACATTTATTATAATAGTAATAGCAATAATGATAACAATAATGACAATAATAACAATAATAATAGTAATAATAACTATAATGATAATAGTTCTAATAATGATGATAATTATGACGATGATAGTAATAGTAATAATAATAATGATAACAACACCACCAGTAATAATAATAATAATGATAATAATAATAATAAAAAGAACAGTAATGATAATGATAAATGATAGATAACTATGTGAATGTGTACATATATAGACCAAAACACACTCGGTCTCATTGGAACCCCTTCCTCTGGTTCCTCTTTTTTTTTTGTTTTTTTCTAGTCTTCCTTTTCTTCTTGTTATAGCTGATTTTTCATATACTTTCCCCTCCACTCTTGCTCTTTTGCCTCCTCTTCCTCCTCCTTTATCTCTTTCTACCCCCCTCCCTCTCTCTCTCTCTTTCTTCTTCTTTCTTTCTATCTCCCCCCCACCCCTCTCTCTCTCTCTCTCTCTCTCTCTCTCTCTCTCTCTCTCTCTCTCTCTCTCTCTCTCTCTCTCTCTCTCTCTCTCTCTCTCTCTCCCTCTCTCTCTCTATCAAGCCCCCCCCCCCTCTCTCTTCTTCTTTCTTTCTATCTCTATTCTCTCTTTCCCTCTCTTTCCATATCTTCCTCCCTCCCTCCCCCCCTTCAATCTCTTTCCCTATCTCCCCCCCCCTTCTCTTTCTCTCTCTCTTCCCCTTTTCTCTTGCTCTTTTGCCTCCTCCCCCTCAATCTCCTCTCTCTTTCTTCTTCTTTCTTTCTATCTCTCCTCTCTCTCTCTCTCTCTCTCTCTCTCTCTCTCTCTCTCTCTCTCTCTCTCTCTCTCTCTCTCTCTCTCTCTCTCTCTCTTTCTACCCCCTCTTTCTCTCTCTTTCGTCTTTCTATCTCTCCTCTCTCTTTCTACCCCCCCCCCCCTCTCTCTCTTTTCTCTTCTTTCTTTCTATCTCTCCTCTCTCTATTTTCTTCCCCTCTCTTTCTCTTTCTCTCCCTCTCTTTCCTTATCCCCCGCCCTTCTCAATCACTCTCTCCCTCTCTTTCTCTCTCTCTCTCCCTCCCTCTCTCTCTCTCTCCCTCTCTCTCTCTCTCTCTCTCTCTCTTCTCTCTCTCTCTCTCTCTCTCTCTCTCTCTCTCTCTCTCTCTCTCTCTCTCTCTCTCTCTCTCTCTCTCTCTCTCTCCCTCTCTTCCTCTCTCTCTCTCTCTCTCTCTCCCTCTTCCTCTCTCTCTTTCTCCCTCTCTTCCTCTCTCACTCTCTCTCCTCTCCCTTCAGAACTGTACAGTGTTTAGGAATGCTGAGTTCTTTGCTACCGACCACAGACTTGTTGCAACACTAAGGCTCCGCCTCAGATTTAGACGCATCCCGAGATCTCACCAGCAGGTGTTTCATCTCGAGAGGCTCAAGAGTGAGGAGGTGGCTCAGGAGTATGCACTTTAAT
>NC_061855.1:12781605-12789105 GCF_019202785.1 Penaeus chinensis | reverse complement strand
TGTATATTTATATATATATACACATACATACATTTTATTTATGTAAAGATATATATACATGTATATATATAATATATAATATATATCTATATATCTATATATCTATATATAATATATATCTATATATCTATATATCTATATATATTTATATAAAATATATATACATGTGTGTGTGTATATATATATATACACACACATACATGTATATATATATAAATATTTATATATATACATGTAAATATATATATATTATATTATATATATATATTTATTTATATATATACATGTAATATATATATATATTATAATATATATATATAATAGATATATATATATATATTTGTATTTATATATACATTTCAATATATGTATGTATATATATATATTATATTATATATATACACACATACATAAATTTTATATATGTAAAGATATATATATACATGTGTGTGTGTATATATATATTATTATATATATATACACACACGTATATATATATATATGTGTGTGTATATATATATAATTTATATATATATAATTTATATATATATACACACATACACACATATATAAATATATATTATATATATACATGTATATATATATAATAATATATATATACATACATGTGTATATTTATATATATATACACATACATACATTTTATTTATGTAAAGATATATATATACATACATGTGTATATTTATATATATATTATATTATATATATATACACATACATACATTTTATTTATGTAAAGATATATATACATGTATATATATTTATATAATATATATGTATATATGTATATATATAATATAATATATATACATGTGTGTGTGTGTGTATATATATATAAACAAAAAAAAAAATATATATATATTTATTTATATATATATATTTTATATATATATATTTACATGTGTGTGTGTATATATATAATATATATACATGTGTGTGTGTGTGTATATATAATATATATTTATATACACATACATACATTTTATTTATGTAAAGATATATATACATGTAAATATATATATATACACACATACACACATATATAAATATATATATATGTATATACATATATATAAATACAAATATATATATATATTTATATATAATATATAAATATATATTTATATAAAATATATATACATGTAATATATATATATATAAAATATATATATATTTTTTTTTTTTTTTAAATATTTATATATATATATACATTTATATTTATATATAAATATATCTATATATATATATATACATGTAAATATATATATATTTATTTACACACACACACACACACACATGTATATATATAAATATAATATATATACATGTATATATATATAATTTATATATATATATTTTTTTTTTTTTTTAAATATTTATATATATATACACACATACACACTCATGTATGTATATATATATATACACACACGTATATATATATATAATAGATATATATATATACATGTATATATATATATACACACACGTATATATATATATATTAATATATATATAATAATATATATATACATTTATATTTATATATATGTATATATTATATATATACATGTGTGTATATATATATATGTGTGTATATATATTTATATATATATATTTACATGTGTGTGTGTGTGTGTGTATATATATATATTTTTTTTTTTTTTTAAATATTTATATATATATAAAATATATATATATATACACACATACACACATATATAAATATATATTATATATATATTTATTTATATATATATACACACATACATAAATTTTATATATGTAAAGATATATATACATGTAATATATATATATAATTATATATATATATAAATATATATATATTTATATTATATATTATTATATATATATAATAGATATATATATATATTTGTATTTATATATACATTTCAATATATGTATGTATACATGTATATATATAAATATTTATATATATACATGTATATATATTTATATAATATATATACATGTATACATACATATATATATATATACATACATGTGTATATTTATATATAAATATATTTATATATAATATATATATACATTTATATTTATATATATACATGTATATATATTATATATATACATGTGTGTGTGTGTGTGTGTGTGTATATATATTTATATTTATATATTTATATTTATATATTTATATATTATATATTTATTTATATATATATACATGTGTGTATATATAATATATAAATATATATTATATATGTGTGTATATATATTTATTTACACACACACACACACACCCACACACACACACATGTATATATATAAATATATTTATATATATACATGTGTATATTTATATATATATAAATACAAATATATATATATATGTGTGTGTATATATATTTATATATATATATAATAATATATATATATTTTTTTTTTTTTTTAAATATTTATATATATTATATATGTGTGTATATATATTTATATAAAATATATATTTATATAAAATATATATATACATGTAAATATATATATATACACATACACACATACATTATATATATATATAAGATATATATATATATTTACATGTGTGTGTGTGTGTGTATATATATAATAATATATATATACATGTGTATATTTATATATAATATATACATATATAAATAAATATATATAAATATATTTATATATATATTATTATATATATATACACACATACATAAATTTTATATATGTAAAGATATATATATACATAAGTATATATGTATATATATTTATATAAAATATATATACATGTGTGTATATATATTTATATATAAATATAATATATATATAAATACAAATATATATATATATTTATTTATATATATATATATTTTTTTTTTTTTTTTAAATATTTATATATATTATATATTTATATATATACATGTATATATATTTATATAATATATATACATGTATATATATTTATATACACATACATACATTTTATTTATGTAAAGATATATATACATGTATACATACATATATATATACACATACATACATTTTATTTATGTAAAGATATATATACATGTAAATATATATATATTATATATTATATTTATATATATATACACATACATACATTTTATTTATGTAAAGATATATATATATATAAAATATATATATATTAATATATATATATACATGTGTATATTTATATATAAATATATTTATATATAATATATACATATATAAATATATATATTTATATTTATATATAATATATATGTATATATGTATATATATATAAATATAATATATATACATGTGTGTGTGTATATATATTATATATATTATATACATATATATACACACACGTATATATATAAAATATATATATATACACACACACACACGACACACACACACACACATGTATATATATAATATATAAATATATATACATGTAAATATATATATAAACAAAAAAAAAAATATATATATATAAATATAATATATATATAATATATATACATGTGTGTGTGTGTGTATATATATTATATATGTATATATAATATATAAATATATACATATATAAATATATATACATGTATATATATAAATATTTATATATATATATTTACATGTGTGTGTGTATATATATTTATATATAATATATAAATATATTATATATATACACACACGTATATATATATATATTTACATGTGTGTGTGTGTGTGTATATATATATATAGATATATAATATATATATATATTTACATGTGTGTGTGTATATATATTATATATACATTTCAATATATGTATGTATACATGTATATATATTATATATATACATGTAAATATATATATATAAATATTTATATATATAAATATAAATATATATATATACACACACACACACATGTATATATATAATATATAAATATATACATATATATTATATATGTGTGTATATATATAATATATATATAAACAAAAAAAAAAAAAAATATATATATATTATATATATACATGTGTATATTTATATATATATATCTATATATCTATATATATATAAATACAAATATATATATATAATTTATATATATATATCTATATATATTATATATTTATTTATATATATATTATATTTATATATAAATATATCTATATATATTATATATATTATTATATATATATTTTTTTTTTTTTTTTTTTTAAATATTTATATATATATACATGTAAATATATATATATAAAATATATATATATTTTTTTTTTTTTTTATTTTCTCAAAGCCAACCCATTACCAATATTTACATTACCGTAAAACCATCACAAAACCATAAATAAATATCCTTAATTAAGAATCACCATCAATATTCTTCTTGTAAATTATTATTTATATCTATCTTACGATTTCCTGTAGTATACCGTCACAAGATTCTTGAGGTCACAGCTGAGTAGTAGCGAGGATAGTTGACCGAGCTGCCCAGTTCAATGGCTGAACAACTCTTGCTTTTTTCTTTTTCTTTCTTTCTTTGTTGGATTTCTTGGCTATCAACCAGCGGCATGTGGCCAAGGTTATTAAGCCAATGGATCCTATTTATTCTATCAATCTATATAAGGTCATAAAGTTTTGTCTCCCTTAAAAAAGTGATTACTTTACTGATTATTTTTTCGTTGTCTGATAATAAATTTGTTAATGAAAATTCTTTATTTATTTGTTGGAAATAATGTTTTATTTTTTGTCTATGGGCATGGTGTTGTTGGCATACCATGAGGATGTGTGGTATGGTAAGGTTGGTGTTGCAGAGGGGACATTGTGGTGGAATTTTTTTTTCAATATAGGGAGTGAGGTGGGTGAGCTTGGTAGAGTTGACCCTAAGGCGGGCCAACACCACCTCCTCCCTTCTGTCTTTCCTGTGGGATGTGTCCCACAGGTCTATTGTGTGTTTTATTTTGTTGAGTTGGAGGTTGGTCCACTCACTTTGCCACAGGAGATGTATTTTTGCTTTTATAAGAGACACAAAACACCTGAGATCTGTACGAACTATGGTAGTGTCCAGATCGCCAGTTGACCCGGCTAGTTTGTCAGCCTGTTCATTACCATGGATACCAGAGTGACCTGGTACCCATATTAGTTTGATTGATTTGTTGGCACCGTGTAATTTACGAACGATATTACCCAGCAATTCATTTTTAGTGGTATCTAAGGATTTAATAGCTTTAAGTGAACTTAGTGAATCTGAAAAAATAACTATTCTATCGTGGGTCGTCGATAGTGCAAAATCAATAGCTTTATCAATGGCAAAAAGTTCCGCAAGAAAAATCGATGTATGATTCGGCAGTCTAAACTTTAGTTCACATTCAGTCGACCATACACCCGCACCTACACATTCATCTGTCTTGGAGCCGTCGGTATATATATGAAAAAAGATAGATGTTTAATAAGGATCTCTCTGAACCTCTGGCGTACCTCACCCTCCGGCGCCATGGCCTTGGCTGATGGAAGCCAGGCTTCCATGATAGAAAAATTGGGTGTTTCCCATGGCGCTATATTTGACTGAACCAGGGTATCGATGGTAGAGAGATCTATACCGACTTTCTCGACGAGGTCGTGGAGTCTCGTGGCAAAGGGCCTAATGCCTCCATTGCCATTAGGGTGGCTCGGGTCTCGAGCCACCTTTGCGACATAGGTCAGTGCTAACTGGCCGCGTCTGAGTCGGAGGGGAGGTACTCCTGACTCCACCTCAAGACGCTCGATCCGAGTACATTTTAGGGCTCCAAGACACACACGCAAACAAGCATTCTGCACAGCATCCAATCCTTTCAAATTTGTTTTCGATGCCGAACCATACACGATTGACCCATAGTCTACTTTAGACCTAATCAGGGCTTTATATACCATTAGCAAAGACTGTCTATCAGCTCCCCATTTATTACCAGAAATGCACTTTAATAAATTTAGTGCTCTTTGACATTTATTTTTTAACTGACCAATGTGGTCTTTCCAATTGAGTCTACTATCAAAAAGTAGCCCAAGAAATCTTGCAGAATTTTGAATAGGTATTTGGTGGTTGTTTAGAGTTAGCCTGATGTTCGGCTTCCTCCTATGTGAAAAAATTACCCCAATACTCTTTCTAATGGAAAACTTAAAACCCCACTGGAGGCCCCAGTTATGAATCATATCCAGTGCCAATTGGATGCGATTTGCTGAGAATTCTGCATTATTGCTGGAATGCCATAATGCACAATCATCAGCGTACAGTGAGTATTTAAGATTCCGAGGAGGAGCTGGTAAGATGTCATTGATCATACATAGAAATAAAGTTGGTGACAAGACACTTCCTTGTGGGACCCCGTTTGCCTGGACAAAAATGTCCGAAAATTTGACATTGTCAGAAAAAGTTCTGTCAGAAATGAAATTTTGGATAAAACAAGGCAAGTTTCCACGTAATCCGAAAGCATAAAGTTTTCTGAGTAGGCCATATCGCCATGTCATGTCGTAGGCTTTTTCTATATCTAAAAATACTGAAATTAAATAGTCTTTTTTGGCAATTGCCTCTTGAATATGACTGTCCAGTTTTACTAGTTGATCGAGAGTTTGGCGTCCCTTTCGGAAGCCGCACTGCTCGTCAACTAGTAAATTACTGGAATTTAAAAAATGCAATAGCCTACTGTTAACAATTCGTTCCATGACCTTGCATAAGCAACTTGTCAACGCAATTGGGCGGTAGGAGATGGCAAATCTGGGATTACCCCCTCCTTTCAATATGGGAATGATGTGGGCGAAGTGCCATGAGTTTGGAAAAGTGTGGCTTTTCCAAATTTCATTGTACACTTCTAGCAACTTAATCATGTCATCATGATTAAGATGCTTCATCATCTCATATCGAATCTCATCGGGGCCTGGGGATGTTCCTCTACAGGCTTCTAGGGCTCGGACAAGCTCATCCATTGTAAGATCTTGGTTGTAATCAAAGTCATCTCCTGTGGCAAAGTGAATTGGTTGCAGCTCAGCCGCTTCCTTGATGGGCAGGAATGCGTGATGGTAGTTTGCTGAGCTGCTAGTATGAGAGAACTGCCTGGCGAGTGCATTAGCAATGTCTCTAGGTGAATCGATATTTTTGCCCTCTTCAATTATGTTTTTAATTTTGATGGATGTTTTTTTCTTATTGATTTTATTGATTGTGGACCAAACCTCTGATATTTTGGTATTGCTGTTAATTGTAGAGACAAAGCTTCGCCAGGAGTCTCTTTTTGCTTGTCTAATTACTCTACGAGCCCTAGCTCTTGCTTGTTTGTAATTGCAAAAGTTCTCATTTGTGATGTTATTTTGGAAAAGCCTGTAGGCCTTATTGCGTCGGCACAGCGCCCTGCGGCAATCTGGTGTCCACCATGGAACTCTATGCTTAACGCTATCTGTCGAAGTTTTAGGAATGGATAGCAAAGCTGCTTCTATAATCGAATTCTGAATATTATTTACTTTATCATCAATG
>NC_061855.1:12741605-12756605 GCF_019202785.1 Penaeus chinensis | reverse complement strand
CAGCAAGACAGGCGGCCTGATCCCGGCCCGGTCACGGTCAATCGGCTGGTCTCCCCCGGGAGGCTAGGGTCAAGCAGTCATGCCGCCATTGGCACTCACAATGGTCCGTGAGTGCCGTCACAATGGCTATTGGCTGCGTATATCCTCTCATCACTCCTGTTGCTGTTAGACACTGGTTCTGACACTCAGCTTCCCCTTGTTGGACTCCGTGGAGGGTGGGGGCGTGAGAGGATGAAGCACTTACCAATTCATGGAAAAAACAATCAAACACCCCCCACAGACTGAACTTACAGTTGACGAACCGCGCAAGGCCCAGACCACGGTAGTCACCATGAAGGCATATGCGCCTTCCGGTGGCAAAAGAAAGCCCCAAGCACAGGATGACACTGTCACCCCTGCTGCTAAGGTGGACAAGACCGAAGCCAATGGGTCTGTCCACCGAATAGTCAAAGATCTTGACTCGCGAGCTGGCCTCTCCAGGCCAGCAGCTAAGCCAGGGAGGCCCCTGAGTTCACAGACGGCCTCCCCGACTGAGAGGGGAGAGCAGGCTGAACCAGCCGCATCAGCTCCTGCCTCCTCAAACAAGCCCGAAAGCCGAAAGGGCGGGCCGAAGCGTCCGAGGCCGGATACCGACTCTGATGAAGAGTCGGGACCCCCTAAACGCTTCACCCAGTTCAAAGTGCCAGCTAAACCCGAAAGCTTCGACAATGCCTACCAATTGGTCAGGGCATTGGAGTTGCAACGGAAAATCCGGTTGTCGATCCGGGTCGCCCGAGATCAGGGCATGATCATAATGCCCAAAGATCAAGCTACCTTAAATTTCCTCCGGGAAACGAAGGAGCTAACTGATGGGAGAAAAGTGAGTCTTTCCCCTCTAAGTCCCGAGGAAAAGAGAACCAAGATGGTGCTACTTGGCTTCTCAGTCTCGTACGATGTGGAGCTGATCGCTTCACACCCACAGGTCGTGCAGGCTTCCCGAATGTCGAGGGTGAAGACCCCAACCAGGCAAGTCCTGGTGACCATGAAAGGTGCCCCAACCACTACCCTTGATCTGGGTAACTGGGGCACCTACAACCTTCGAACGTATGTGCCAGAACCACTTCGGTGTTTCAAGTGCCAGAAATACGGTCACCACAAGGCTAACTGTACAGCCAAGCCTAAATGTGGTGTCTGTAGCAAGGCACACAACACAGAGGTATGCCTCAAGGCATACAAAGAGGAAAAGAGGAACACAACAGCCAAATGTCCCAACTGTGCCAAGAAGCATCATGCCTGGAGCCTGACTTGCTCTGTCAGGAAAAAGGCGGCCCTCAGGCGACAAGAGGTTGCTCAAAACCGATCAGACTTTGTTCCTGCCCCACCGGGCACCCATGTCTGGGGAAGGAACAAAAGCGAAAAGGCCCCCCGACCTCCTAAGAGGAAGGAAGCCGCCCCCCAGCCGACACCGGATGTCTCCAACAAAAAGGAGTTTCCGACAATGCCAAAGGTGCAGAAAAAGAAACTAAAGAAAAAAGTTTCTAAGAGCACCACAAAAACCTCCCCAACATATGATCATCTCCTCTTTGACGAGGACGATATGACTCTCCTGTTAACTGCTGTTGTCACAGCAGTAGCAACAGCCCTGGGGAGGTCGAGTGAGGAGGCCGAGAAGGCAGTTTCGGTCGCCATGACAGCAATGACCCAGACTGTCGCAGCCCTGAAGGGAAGAAAGCTGGCTAGAGAAAAACCAGCCTCACCCTCACCCCAGGACGAGACTCCCCTCCCCACTCCAAACCAGGCCATGCCTTCACAGGCAGAGCCAAAACAGGCTGAATCTGTGCAGCCAGAGCCAGATCACACTGACCTTGCCCAGGCAAGGCCAGCCAAGAAAAAGCCTGAGAGAAAAGCCGAACCAACCAAAGTCAGAGCTACCAAAGGCTCTCCACCCCCCAGTGGACCCAAGGATACCCTGACAACAGACGAGGAGCCCTCAACCAGCGAGGACCTCGCAATGGAGTTGTCAGACTCCGATGATGTCTCTGATGTAACTATCACTGAGTAACATCATGACACACCATCTAAGCATCCTACAGTGGAACATCAATAGCTTCTCTGCAAAGAACGCTTTTCTCCAAGCAGTAGTGCGATCAAGGAACATTGACATTGTCATGCTCCAGGAGACATTAACAGTGGACACTGTTCGCTTCTCAGGGTACCATGCCTTCACACTGCCACGAACACCTGGCAAGAGAGGCTTGATCACCCTTGTGAGAGCAACAATCCCCTGCTCCGCAATAGCCGATGCATCGCACTGTGGAGACGATGTTGAATCCCTTGCCGTCGAGGTTCACCTGACCGGGGGGCCCCTCAAACTGTACAATGTGTACAGCCGGCCACGCTGTAAAAGCTTAGACATCAGCCAGGTCTGTGCTTCTGCTGCACACGACCGAGTGATCATAGGGGGAGACTTCAATGCACACCACCCCATCCTGGCTCCCTGCCGGGCACCGGATGCGGCCGGCTATCACATAGCCGACGTGCTAGAGACATTCCCTGAGATCGCTCGCCTCAACACCCAAGAGCCAACGCATGTCAGAGGAGGGGTCCTAAACCTCACCCTGGCCACTGCGACTCTGGTGGGGAGGATTGGCTGGTGTGTCGATGAGACCGTCACAAGTGACCATTACGGCACTATAACTACCCTCATGGATGCTGGCCCAGCCGAAATCCTAAGACCAAATCCAAGATGGAAAACAGACAAGGCCAACTGGCAGGCGTTTCAAAACGCCTTGGCCCTCTGTCTGAGATGCAACAATCCCCCACAAAGCGAAAATGTGGAAGTGCTCGAAGCCAGCCTGCTAAACGCCATTAATGAAGCAGCCTCACAGACCATACCCAAAACTCGGCCTGGGTCCAGAAGTCACAAAGACGCCTGGTACTTCAATGACGAGATCAGGGAGGTCAACCACAGGGTGAACATGTGCCGAAAATTATTCCGAAGGCAAAGAACCCCTGACAACCTATCCCTCCTAAGGGAAGCTGTCACGGATGCCAAGGAAACTGCCAACAGAGTCAGGCAGGAAAAGTGGCTGGAATGGTGTGAGTCCTTCGACCACCAAACCACCCTTTCAGAGCTGTGGCAACGGGTCAAGCGAGCTACCAGCCGCTCAGCCCCGAGGTGCACCCATCACGACCCCCAAGCAGAGGCTAACAGACTGGCGCACGAGTTCTCTGCGAGAACGAGCAGCAACAGTCTGCCAGCCGAGCTGAGGGCAAGACAAGAGCGTCTACAGCCAGACAGACACGCTCAGATCAGAGAAAGGGCAGCCGAACCCGATAACTCAGATGTTATCTTTTCTCTGAGGGAACTAAGGAAAGCCTATAAAACCAGTTCCAACACAGCCCCGGGCTCTGATGGGATCTCGTACCCCATTATCTCCCACCTAAGACTAGCAGGTGAGCGTGCACTCTTGCAACTCATCAACAAGTCCTGGGAAACTTCCACTCTACCCCAGAGTTGGAAGAGGGCTACCATAGTTCCCGTCCCAAAACCAAAGGAGCCGGGAAAGTACCGCCCCATCTCTCTGCTCTGCTGCCTGGCCAAGACGGCTGAGAGGATGGTACTAAACCGGCTTCAATGGAAAACAGGACCCCCGCACGAACACCTTCACGGGTTCACAAGGGGCATGGGCACAGCACACAGCTTAGCCACGCTCTTAAGCACAATCAGCAAGGGCCCAGCTGTGGTGGTATTCCTTGACCTGGAGAAGGCTTTTGAACTGGCAAGTCCGCTTGCCATTCAGGAAAGCCTGATCCAGAAGGGAATCAGAGGAAAGCTCTTGGCTTGGATAGGTGACTACTTCAGGAACAGGACTGCCAATGTCAAATTCCAGGGTCACCTATCGCAGCACATGCCGCTCGAAAATGGAACGCCACAGGGTGGGGTTCTCAGTCCAGCCCTATTCAACACTTTAATGTCCTGCATCCTCAACATAAACCTCCCAGTGGGGTGCCAGATCATCTCGTATGCAGACGATCTCGCTATCACCTCCACTGGACCACGCAGCCAGAATAAAGCTCAGCGTTGTCTGGACCTCGTGTCAGAGGAGTGTTGTAGGACGGGACTAAAGATCTCTGCTGCCAAATCCAAAGCCATGGCTTTGAGACAGAGAGTTCGAGGCACAAGACTGAAAATCCAGGGAGTGGAATTAGAATGGGTCCAGGACTACCTATACCTTGGGGTAAGGATAGACCGGACCCTCTCCTTCCATAAGGAGGTCCAGTACCTGGTTGACCGAACCAAAGCAAGACTGTCTGTCATGAGAGCAATGACTGGGAGACGCATAGGGGCCAGACACAAAGTACTAAGATCATTCTATGTACATGCTGTCTGGCCCATTGTGGACTATGCCTCAGTCGCTCTAATTGCTGCAAAGAAAAAGCACACAGACAAATTAGAAACAGTCCAAAATGAAGCTGCCAGGATCATTCTGGGTGCCCCGAGGTGGACGAAGGTCCTCAACCTCCTGATGGAGGCAAACCTTCTCCCCCTGGACTCACGAATCGATCTAACGGCAACACAATTTCTGTCAAAGGTCATCCAGGCTCCCTGGAACACAAGCCTAAGACAAAAATTAGTCAGATGCCTCGAACAAGACAACGAGCTCGTTGCAAACAACTCCTGGCTGTCTCATACAGCCAGGGTGTTGAACAGCTCAAAGAACAGCTTAGGGACATGTGGTCATACACACAGACTCCAGGGCAGCCATTGACTGTCTTCAGCACAGCTCACCCACAGACAACATCTACCTACTGACCACGATTCTCACAATGGCACAGAGAATTCTTGCTCAGGGTAGAAGAATTATCATCAACTGGGTCCCAAGCCACATCGGCATCAGAGGGAATGAGCTTGCTGACAGACTAGCCGCCGCTGGCAGGGGTATGCCCCCAAATCCCATGACGATAAAACCGAGCCGAAAATTACTTATGGAGAAGTGTGCCTTGGTCGGTCGTACCTTCCTACGGCAACTCCACAGAGAGGAAACGAGAACCTCCCCCTCGGCCAGCTGGTACTCAGACGCCACAGGCTCTGAACCACTGGCACTCTCTGAAGTAAGCAACAGAGGTACCGAAGTCATTCTTCACAGAATGCGCCTAGGTTACCACTGTGCATGGCAGATTATCCCAACAATCGAACGCGATGAATGGTGCTGCAAGCACTGCGGCGAGCCGAACGCCACACTAGTCCACTACCTAGAAAATTGTAACCATACACAATTCCTGAGACATGGACCGCCCACAACAGCCGCCGTGCTGGTAAAGAGGCTATGCGAAATGCTTACACCATGGCGGCAGGAGCGCTTGCTGGCAATCCCGCCGCCACGGTAAGCACCGAGTGTCAGACAACTCAATGAGACAGCCGTAAAAAAGCTGACACAGGCCGGGCCATATCTAGAAGGCCCGGGCGAAGCTAGAACTTCGCAACCCCCCCCCCCCCCCCCCCCCCCCCCCGTGGCCGCGGTCGGCCGAAGGCGCAGGCCGGTAGGCTTAGCAACCGCAAAGGAACGCGACACCTCTCCGAAAAACTGCTAGATACAAAATCACCTTTATAACTCCCTCTAACCCCAAACCCCATCCTCACCCATTCCAACACCGCCCTAAATTCTCCTCTCCCATATCATCCGCCTTCCCCCAGCCCTAGGCTGCAAGCCTAGGCAATTATGCACATTATAATTCATGGGATCATTATAATGGAGTGCGTGTGTGCGCTCATGCAGACGCTGTTCAAACGTTTGTGCACGAGTATGAGTGCGTATACACGGCATTGCGCTGATGTATGCCAAATTGTTTATACGTATCCTTGTGTGTGTGTATGAAAGAGAAGCAATATAAACGTAGATATGTAGATATGTGCGTATATGCGTATATATATTTATATGGGTATTTATATATTAATGCATATGTATGTGCATGTGTATGTACATATATGTTTCTGTGGAGGTGCATATATATGTGTATAAGTATAAGTGTTTGTGTATGTATGTGGTTATATGTAAGTATGTATAAATGTATGGGTAGTTATGTGTGTATGTATATATGGACGTATGTATATATGGATGTATGTATATACGTGTGTAATGTATGCATACGAGTATGTATGTGTGTATATGTATACGAGTACCTATGTGAATATATGTATGTGTATGTATGTGGATATATGTATGTGTATTTGTATATATGTGTGTATATGTATGTGTAGGTGTGCATATGCATGAATATGTACATAAATGTATATATGTACATATGTATGTATGTATGTGTATATATATATATATGTATGTATGTTTGTGTGCATGAATGTATATGTATATTTATAAGGGTATTCATAGTCACAAGTATGTATACAAGGTATGTGCGCATGAATGCGTGCACATAAGTGTGGGTGAGTACATACATAAGTATGTATGTGCACATGAAGCACGCGTATGTTTATATATGTGTATGCATGCGCATGGGTGTAGTTGTGCATAATGTATAAGTACGTATGCATAGCATATGCATAAGAGCATTGTAAAGGCGTATGCTTTCATGTGCATGTGTACAGACCATATGCGTAGTAATTAGGACATTTGCGGGTGAACAACTATATCTGCACTAAGCGCACATACGCATAAATAAAATCAGTGTATAAAAATACAATCACACATATACGCACTTCTGATACTCAAGCCTATGCTCACGGGAGTATACCCTGGTGTAGTGAGCAGGCCCGGGTGTTGCTGCTTATAAGTCCACACTAGACAGGGCCAACCTTACTGGAGGGGCTTATTAGTGGCATCCCGGCCAAAATAATCCCCCTCCCACTATGATACACCTAGGCCAGTAGGTGGGAGGTAACTCGTCTGTTTACCTCACAATCAAAAACCATGACTACACAGACAGAGCAACAGCCCTCATTCCCCGGAGGCGAAGGAGCCCCTGGTTACGGCGGCGATCAGGATAGCTCCGGAGCAGAGGGTGCTAAGAATCCCCGGCCAAGAACAGGCCGCCCCACGTTGATGAACCTTTGCACATATAATATAAGGACAATGAGAACGGAATCCGACTTACTAGCATTACTTGAGGATCTCTCCTTCATTAAATGGGATGTTGTAGGACTCTGTGAGGTTAGAAGACTAGGTGAAGAACAGAAGATACTAAATGATGGACACGTGCTCTATTGGAGAGGCAAACCTCAGGGTAACAAGCAAGAATTAGGGGTAGGTTTCTTAGTTCACAAACATTTAGAAAAAAAATATAGTTGAATTCCATAGTATAAACGAAAGAGTAGCTTCAGTAACAATAAAACTAAATAATAGGTACAACTTTAAGATTGTTCAAGTCTATGCTCCAACCTACAGCCACAGTGATGACGAAATAGAAAGCTTCTAAGAAGATGTTCATTTAGCCAACGAAAGAGCAAAAACCCATTTCACAATAATTATGGGAGACTTTAAAACCAAAATAGGTAAAAAGACAGAAGGAGAAACCTTAGTGGGGAATCACGGAGTAGGCACTAGGAATGAGAGGGGACAAATGCTAGTCGATTTTGCGGAGGCTCGATCACTCAATATCATGAATACATTCTTTGAAAAAAGACTAGAGCGGAAGTGGACATGGAAGTCGCCATCGGACATCAAAAACGAAATTGACTTCATAATTTCAAATAGGCGTGATATAGTAAAAAATGTGGGAGTTATTAATAAAGTAAATGTTGGCAGCGACCATAGGTTGGTCAGAGGCCAAATTAAATTACACCTCAGAAGAGAAAGAAATAAACTAATACGAAAACCGCAGCCAAACTTAGCTAACTTGAAGACCAAAGCGACAGAATTTAGCATGAACATCCAAAACAGATATTCATTTCTCAGCGACGAAGATCTCAACATTGACCAAATCAACAAACAGTTTAATGACATAATTAAGGAAGCTGCACTTGAAGTAGGTGGTAAGAACGTCAAACAAAACTCCAGTAAGTTCTCGATAGAAACTAAAGAACTTATGCAAAAACGTAGGGTCATGAAAGCATCGTCAAACAGAGACAAAATAAAATTAGCTGAACTAACAAAAACTATAAACAAAAAGAAGACAGAAGATGTACGGAAATTCAATACTCAAATAATAAATGAAACAGTGATCTCAGGTACCAGCATGAAAACAGCTAAGAGGAAACTAGGAATAGGGAGAAACCAAATATGTGCAATAAAGAAACCAGACGGAGATGTGACATATAATAAAAATGAAATCATAAGAGTAGTGGAAAACTTTTACAGGGATCTATACAACGCAAATGAACAGCCACGGATAGAAGCGAACGCGGTAACTAGAGAAGTACCTAACATCACAACAGAAGAAATAAATAGAGCGCTTAAAGGCATGAAGAGAGGGAAAACACCAGGTGAAGACGGTATTAGTATAGACCTTATAATAGACGCAGGGGAAATTGCAACAGTGAAATTAGCCAATCTTTTTAACAAATGCCTTCTCAATGGAAAAATTCCGAAAGCCTGGAAAAATGCAACAATTATTTTGATTCATAAAAAAGAGGACAGAATGGATCTAAAAAACAACCAACCCATAAGTCTCCTTTCAGTTACTTACAAACTGTTCACTAAAATCATCACAACTCGCATCTCTGATAGTCTGGATTCTAACCAGCCTAGAGATTGATTGATTGATTATTTAAATTATCTGCCGCGTCAACAGCTAAGGTCATTAGCGGCGAACACCTTGTCAGACTGAAAAATATTAAAATATCTAAAACGATAAAACTAAATATTATGCTCTAAATGTCTAAAAAACTATTGCATAAACATTATGCATAATTAAATTTTATTGAAAATATTAGTTTCCCTAAGGAAACTAATAAGACCTATGTCACAGTCCTCCCCCAATACATTTTTTAGTGTATATGGGGGAGACAAGTACCTTCCTCTTTGGTCTGAGAATGTTGCACAGCTTTCCATTACATGTGCGACCGTTAATGGCTCCCGGCATTCCTCACAGCGTGCTTCACTTTTAGCCATCATCGGCCCATGAGTCAGTCTTGTGTGCCCGATTCTCAGCCTTGTTATTACAACTTCTACGTGTCGGTTAGGGTGGATGCTGGTCACCCAACTGCCAAGGTCATCTCTAATCTCTCGCAGTTTATTTCTAGAGGTATGCCTCCATTGTTCCCTCCATTTATCACGAAGACAACTCCTGATGCTGGGTTTCAAGTCAGTGTGTGGGAGAGGAAAACGAGCATCACAGGGCTGAGTTGCAGCTGCCTTGGCCTTCTGATCAGCTCGTTCATTCCCACTGATACCAACATGTGCTGGCACCCAACACAGAGTTATCTTTTTACGTGCTGACATCAGTGCAAGCCAATCTTGAACCTCCCTCACCACTGGATGTGAGGAGTTTAAGCTCTTGATTGCTTGCAGGGCACTACGAGAGTCACAATATATTACAACGGAATGGTTTGTAAGATCTCTAGTCATCTTGACTGCTGCAAGGATGGCATGTAACTCTGCAGTGAAAATCGAGGCTGATCGAGAAAGACTGCCAGATGCAGTCTTCCTTCTGCTCACTGCTGCAAAGCCCACACCATTTTCAGATTTCGAACCATCTGTATATATTGCATATGATCCTTGGTAATTAGAAGTGTGTTGAAGAAATATCTCTCTGACTTCTGCTTCGGAAGTCTCCCCTTTCCCGATTCCGACCAAATCGAGCTCGACTTGATTAGTCCAAGGGGAGACTTGGGAAGTTCCAACAGCCAGAACCTTTGTGAAATTTAAATTAAGATTTTCCACCAGATTCCTCATTCTCCTACCACAGGATCGGCTATCCTCAAGGGGGTTGAAAACCAATCTGGATGTAGGAGATTCTGGAATCCTTTGTAGTCTCGTGTAGTAAATCAGGTTCATGTAGTCCCTGTGTAATGAAAGAGGTGGTTCTCCACTCTCAGCATACAGGGACTCCACAGGTGAAGACCTGAAAGCCCCTATACAGATTCTCAGAGCTTCATTATGAACCGAGTCCAACATCCGGAGAACAGTGGGAGTTGCAGATGAATAAGCCTCACATCCATAGTCAAGTTTACTACGAATAAGCGCTCGGTAAAGCCGCAGAAGCGTTGTGCGGTCTGCACCCCAAGATAGGTGTGAAAGAACCCGCAAAATACTAAGCGCTTTTGTAGCTTTCACCTTCAACTGTTTAATGTGAGGCACCCATGTAAGCCTTGAGTCAAAAATTAGACCCAAGTACTTTACCTCTTGGACAAAATGCAGTGGGTTTGCTCCTAAATAGAGGGAAGGATGGAACTTTTCCCGTTTGTGGAAATGCATAGCCATGGTCTTGCTTGGAGAAAGTTTGAACCCATGGTATGTTGCCCATTACACAACCTGATTTATTGCAGTCTGCATGTGCCCTTGCACATCCTGTAAGCTTCCTCCTGAGCAGTAAAGTGTAAAGTCATCCACATACAGACTACATGAGACAGCACTTGGAACTTAAGATGTCATTTATGGCAATGGCAAACAGGGTCACACATAAGACACTCCCTTGTGGGACACCTTCCAGCTGATCTTCCAGGTTAGCGAAGCTGTTTCTCACCCTCACTCTAAACTTCCTGTTAGCAAGGAAGCTTTGTATGAAGGTAGGCAATGCTCCTCTTAAACCAATGTCATACAGCTTCATGAGTATGCCATATTTCCAAGTAGTATCATAAGCCTTTTCGAGGTCAAAGAAGACTGCTAACATATGACGTCGCTATGTGAAGGAATTCTGTATTGCAGTTTCCATCCTTACAAGTGCATCTGTGGTCGATCTCAGTTTTCTGAACGCATATTGATATGGGGTCAGCACGTTTTCCTTTTCTAGAAGACATGTCAACCTGAAGTTTACCATTTTTTCCAACTTGAAGATGCGGCTGGTGAGAGGAATTGGTCTATAATTCCCTAGTATAGAAGCATCCTTGCTAGGTTTAGGGACATGAATGATTATAGCTTCTTCCCATGTGAATGGCACTGTGCCCTCCCTATAGATCCTATTGAATAGATCCAACAGGAATGTTTGGGAACTCTCCGGTAAGTGAGATATCATTTGGTATGGAATATCGTCATTTCCTGGGGCAGTCTTACGGCAGAGCTGCAAAGCAAAGTCCAACAGAAATGGCAAGTTGTATGGAAGTTCTGTTGCAGTGTTACTGAAGAACGACATTGGGTGTCGTTCCTGTTCAGCCCAAAGAGTGGAGAATCGGGCAGTGTAAGATGCTCAAGAGATCTCTGCCATGGATTTTGCCAGCTAATTTGCAACATCTGTTTTGTTTATCAGGATTATACCATCTATTTTCAGAGCAGGTGGTGATATGGATGTGCTCTTTCCAGCGATCTTATGCACCTTGTCCCATACCCATGCTAAGGGGGTCCCACAGTTAATTAAGGAGACATACTACCTCCACGATGTCCGCCTAACCTCCTTTAGCACTCGCCTGCCCTTGGCTCGGGTCTTTTTGTACTGGATCAAGGCTACATCGCTTGGGTGTCGTTTCAACTGCTTTAATGCAGCTTTTCTTGCTCTGACAGCTTGTTGGCATTCATCAGACCACCATGGTACTGGAGGTCGACGGTACTGCCCGCTACTTCTGGGAATTGATGCTTCTGCTGCAAGGTGAATTCGTGATGTGAAGTGATTAACAGCATCTTGAACACACTGGAAATCATTCACAGATCCTTGCAATACTGCAGTTGATCTAAAAAGATTCCAGTCTGCATGTTCAAGTCGCCATTTCTGCACTCCATTGGCTGGAATAACATTCACCTCCTCCAAAAGTATTGGATAGTGGTCACTTCCATGTAAGTCTTCCATGACCTGCCAAGTGAAATTCAACTGTGAATCAGGTGAATCAATTGACAGGTCAATATTGGAGAATGTTCCAGTTTGAATTTGGAAATGTGTGGGTGCGTCACTATTCAGTAAAACCGCATCTACTCTTGAGAATAATGACTCCAAGGCCCTTCCTCGAGGGTTGCACAAAGTGTCTCCCCAGAGGTGATGCCGACCATTGAAGTCTCCGAAGAGTAGAAATGGATGAGGCAACTGCCCAAGTAAATCTTCCAAATCATCTATGTTGAGATTATGTGGAGGGAGGTAGATTGATGCAACAGTGTAAGGTCGTGCCAAGCCTATTCTCACAGCCTGCACCTGCAGTGTCGTCTGCAGGTGGATGGCCTGGAAGGGAATATCCTGACGTACCATCACTGCTACTCCTCCATGAGGTCCATTATCAAAGGTCCCATAATGGGCTTGAACTTGGAATCCTCTCAGGGAAATTGGACGATTTTCCCTGATCATAATCTCTTGTAGGCATACACAAACTGGATTACATGAAGCTATCAGATGTTGCAGTTCTTCCCATTTTGCATGAAGTCCCTAACAATTCCATTGGATTAGGGTATCCAGTTCTTCAGGTTGACAAACTACTTCATAAAGTGTTTGGCAACACCTGTGATTAAGGCCCGCCCCACACCTTTTGGCTGTCCCTTTCCAGCATTTTGGGAGTACCTGTTGATGAGTTGTTTAACTTTGGAACTCGTTTCCTTTGGACAGGCTCAGAATTTCTTTGCTTGGGCAAAGGACGGACCTGAGCCTTCGGTTCAGGAGCATTCTGTCTAGCAGCGGAGGCCCCTGTGGATGTTGTGGACTCAGGAGCCCTGCCTGGTGGCTCCAAAGACCCGACTCTATGAAGTCTTTTGAACAGGCTGAGGATTCCTCTGCCTGTGCAAAGGGCGTACCTGAGCCTTTACTTCAGGGGGATTCTGCCTAGCAGCAGAGGCCCTGTGGAAGTGGTGGCAGCTGAAGCTGTCACCGTTGAGGCCTCTGGAGCCTTAACTGATGGCTCCAAAGACTTTACTTTGGGAGGAGGAGTCTCCTCAATAGACCCCTCACTCGTACTCCGTTTCTGGTGCAACAACTCACCAGAGGCAGTTTCAGCATTTGCAGACAGAGGTTTAAAGGTAGTGGCAGAATGTGTGGTGTTAGAAGTATTGGAGGGTAATGGATGACGGGAAGGAGGATGGGCCAGGACTTACCCGGCTGTGCAAACAGCACACGGGCACGTCGCTTTGCTTCTGCAAAACTAACTTTCTCCTTGCTCCTATTACCAATACTTCTTTTTCAAACTTGTACCTTTTACATTGCTTAGAAGAAGCTTCATGATCTTTGCAGTGGTAACAGCATACTGGACCTGGACAGTTATCATCTCCTCGATGACCTGTTGTACCACATTTCACACACACTCTTGGTTGTCCATTTTCCTTAAAACGGCAAGTGTTGGCTCCCTGCCAATAACCTTGGCAGTGGAAGTACCGCATAGGGTTGGGCACATATGGATTTACCTTGATGTGGTACCATGCCAATTTAACCATCCGATTCAGGTAGAACTAACGACTCAAAAGTTAGAAGAAGAGCTAGTGTCGACTGTTCCAAACCATCAACTTTCTTCTTAAAACGTTTTACTGCCACTACATTAAAATTCTTTAGTTCTTCTAACAGTTTCTTCTCAGAATACCTCATTAGGTCTCGGGAAAAGACAATTCCCCTACACTGATTGAGGGTTTTGTGAGGAGAACATGAGACTTGAGCCCCAGGAATGTCGCATATTGCACGCAGACGATCACTCTCGTCTGGTGACGAAACCTCAACCATAAGGCTACCATCTCGCTGTGGGGTGATGCGAGGATCACGTTGACATACCTCAACTATCTTCTGATGTACTTCAAAAATATCAAGATCCATGATAGATGCACCATCAATGGTCTTCACTACTAGAAATTTACTATATGATACACTTTCAAATTTACCAGGTAAGATTTCCATAATGGATTGAGGAGGACTTTTCTCCTTCTTACCTGGTTTGGAAGTTCGGGAACCATTACTATTCCCATTCTTGCCCTTTGGAATCTGGTAAGGTTCCAGAGTGACAATATGTGATGTTCCAGAGGGATTGGCCGTGGGATTGCAAAGGTCGTCAGGGAGAGAGCAAGTTCTTTGTAAATTTGCAAAAATCATACAAATTATAAATCTTCATTTCCTCACCCCCCCACCCACCATGGAGTCCAACGAGGGGAAGCTATAGTCGGGACTCAAATTTTCCCAACAGCCACAGGGGTAGTGAGGAAATATACGCAATCACTATTACAGTGCTGATGGTAGTCGCGGGACCAGTGCGCTACCGACTGGACAGTGCCTGCTTGACCCTAGCCATATTTGACCAGCCGATTGACTTGACCGGGCCTTGATCAAGCCACCTGTCTAACCAGAATAGAGGACCAAAGAGGTGTGTTGCTAGCTGCAGGGCGCAGCGTGCAGCATCGCTCAACCTCCAGGACTCCTGTCTCCTGATAATACGGGACACCACGCACGGCAAACACACGTGGGAGAGTTCTCCCTGGCCCAAGATGGAATGAACCAGGGGTGGGTGCACCATCCCCTCTCATAGGCCTTGGTGCACCAGGAAGCCATTTTGTCTCATCCCTCACTAGTGACCCCTCCAGTATGGGTAGCCCTCTGGTCCGGCTCACCAGCTCATTGGGAGCTCAAGCCCCCCCACTGCGGCAAGGCGGCTTCCGTTAGGGGGGCAGCCTAGAGAACAGGCAGGCTTCCGCAGTGGATTCTCAACAACAGACCACATACGCACGCTTACCCAAATAAGAGAAAAAATAAACGAATATAGGAAACCCCTGTGTATGGCATTCATTGATTACGAAAAGGCATTTGACTCTGTACAAATACCAGCAGTACTAGAAGCTATTCGAAGACAGGGAGTAGAGGAGGTATACTGTAAACTATTAGAAGATATATAACGAAGATGGACAGCAACCATCAAGCTCCACACAGAAACCGATAAGATCCCAATTAAGAAAGGTGTTAGACAGGTGATACCATCTCACCAAAACTGTTTACAGCTTGCCTTGAGGAAATTTTCAAAAGCTA
>NC_061855.1:12739478-12741505 GCF_019202785.1 Penaeus chinensis | reverse complement strand
ATATTTATATATATATATATATATATTTATTTATTTATTTAAATATATTTATATATATATTTATATATATACTTATATATATATATATATATATATATATATATATATATATATATCTTTATCTATATACATATATACATATATATATACATATATCACTAACTACGTACGTAACACTGGCATCACAACTCGTATGCACTGGCATCACAACATGGCACTTACAACTCACATCATTATCATAACTCACTTCATTACACAACCCACATATCCCTCCCCCCTTTTCGTTCACTAGCGGGAATCTTGAACGGACGTTCCGAATGTCGAGGTTCAACAGGCACAGATGGGGCGGAAGATCCTGGTGCGTCGTCTTCCAAATCTGTCGAGTTACTAATCTTGAGCTGTGTAGGGCGCAAGAAACGTCGATTGCGCCACAGTATACGGCCACTTGGCAGCCTGATTTGATAATCACGAGATTTGCCAATACCCATGACAGTGCCGACCTTATCCTAACGCTTGGATGTGGGATCCTGGATTCGCACTTGCGCCCCAATCTCTAACTTGGAAAGGAAGTAGGAACGCTTGTCAAAGTCACGTCCTCGGCCCGTACTGCGGCACGACGGTCGCAGTCCTCCGCCTTGGTTTGCCACTCCTTCATGAAGGCACTAGAGTGGGCAGGCACACAGGAGCGAAGGGGCATGCCAAAAAGAATCTGAGCAGGAGATCGACCAGTGACTCCTTCATGAAGGCACTAGAGTGGGCAGGCACACAGGAGCGAAGGGGCATGCCAAACAGAATCTGAGCAGGAGATCGACAAGTGAAGTTTGGGGTGTTACGTAACTCCAGTAATCCTCTGTCAAACTCCTCACTGTCAATATTTCCGTTGGGTGCTGTCTTCATGATCAGATACTTGACTTCACAGCAGCGTCTGTATGCCTATTGGACTGTGGGTAATGGGGGCTTGACATAGCATGACGTACTCCCCATCGCTGAAGAAAGGTTGCAAATTCCCGGCTGGAGAACTGAGGTCCGCCATCAGTGCGCAGGCGAACTGGCACACCCAGATCACGGAACATATGCCGGAAGATTCTGATCGTCGAAGCACTTGTTGCATTAGTTCCACATGGGATGACAACAGGCCATCCGGAGAGTCAGTCAGCATACACCAAGAGGTGTTTTCCAGCAACACTGAAAAAGTCTGCCGACGCAGACATAAATGGTCTTGTGGGTTTGTCATCCAACATCAGTGGTTCCTGTTGCTGACTAGGCTGTAGGCGCTGGCATGGCTCACAGGCACGAACAGTGTTTACAATGTCTGCATTAATGCCTGGCCAAAAGACTGTCTGCTGTGCACGACGCTTTGTTGCTTCCACGCCACAGTGGCTTTCATGCAGGCGAGCTAGAAACAGGGACAACCACTCTAGGTCCGTACAGCACCAAGTCACCATCGTTGTACAACTCATTGCGAATCTTCCAGTACGGACGCAGGGCACTTGGTAGGTTGTAGCGGTCCTTGGGGAACCCTGACTTCACATGATGAAGCAGCTCCTCATAAGAAGCATCCTTAGAGGCAACTGTACGCAATTCTTCCATGAAGAGATCCTCTTGTTCGTCGATGGCTTCTGATGATTTAGTAGACTGAACAGCCTGCAGAGCTACAATCTTGACGGAAGTATCCATTTCAGCATTGAAGGCACCATCCTCCACCGTTGGGCGACTCACAGGTGACCGGGAAAGGGCATCAGGGATGCACAACTCCTTACCTGCACGCCACATTGTGGTAAAAATGTAGGGCGCAATCTTGTCTTTCATGCTCTGGTGGCGTGGGTTTTCAATTGCATCCAGAGAATAATGGTTCAAAATAGGAACCAATGGACGGTGATCCGTCACCACACTAAAGTGCTGAAGTTCACGAAGATAGAACTTGCACTTACTGATGGCCCAAACGACAGCTTGCATTTCCAATTCGACGGTCGCATACCGTGTCTCTGTATCTGTCAAGAAACGGGAACCACATTGCACCATCTTGT
>NC_061855.1:12726978-12734478 GCF_019202785.1 Penaeus chinensis | reverse complement strand
ACATATATATATCTATATATATAAATATATATATATATATATATATATATATATATATATATTTATATGTATATATGTTTATATTTATATATATACATATATATATGTATGTGTATAAACACAAATATATATATGTATATGTTTATATATATAAATATATATATATAATATATATATATATATATATATATATATATATATATATATATATATATATATATAATGTATTTATATATGTGTATTTATAAAAATATGCAAATATATACATATATAAGAATATAAATATATAAACACATAAATATATAAATATATAAATATATAGATATATAAAATATATGAATATATAAATGTATAAATATATAAATATATAAATATATAAATATATAAATATATAGATATATAAATATATATATATAAATATATATATATATATATATATATATATATATATTTATACACGTATATATATACATATATAAATACATACATATATATGTATACATATTTATATAAATATGTGTGTGTATATATATATATATATATATAAATATATATATATATATATATATATATATATATATATATATATATATTAATTTATATATTAATATAATATATACATATGTATATATATGTATAAATATATGTATATATATATGTATATATATACATATATATGAATATATATAATTATATAGATATAAATATGGATATATATATATATATATATATATATATATATATATATCCATATTTATATCTATATAATTATATATATTCATATATATGTATATATATACATATATATACATATATTTATACATATATATACATATGTATATATTATATTAATATATAAATTAATATATATATATATATATATATATATTAATTTATATATTAATATAATATATACATATGTATATATATGTATAAATATATGTATATATATGTATATATATACATATATATGAATATATATAATCATATAGATATAAATATGGATATATATATATATATATATATATATATCCATATTTATATCTATATAATTATATATATTCATATATATGTATATATATACATATATATACATATATTTATACATATATATACATATGTATATATTATATTAATATATAAATTAATATATATATATATATATATATTAATTTATATATTAATATAATATATACATATGTATATATATGTATAAATATATGTATATATATGTATATATATACATATATATGAATATATATAATTATATAGATATAAATATGGATATATATATATATATATATTTATATATATGTATTTATAAATATAAATATATACATATATATATATATTTATATATAAGAATATATTTATATACATATATATTTATATATATATACATAAATATATATATTTATATATACACATATATCTAAATTTATATATACATATATAGATATATATTCATAAATATGTATATAAATAAATATTATATATATATGTATACATATGTATATATATAAATATATGTATATATGAATATATATATATATTTAAATATAAATATATATATATATTTAAATATAAATATATATGTATATATTTATTTATATTTATATATATATATATACATATATAGATATTTACATATATACATATATATTTATATATACATATATATATATATATATATATATATTTCTATATTCATATATACATATATATACACATACATATACATATATATACATATATATTCTAATATATATATATATATATATATATATATATATATATATATATATATATATATATATGTGTATATATACATACATGTATACATGAAAAGAGAAAACACACTACCGTGTTGATACTATGGAATAAAAACCCACACTGTAAAACTAGATTTAATTGAAAAAGAGACTACAGTTTCGGAATCCACCTGGATTCTATCTTCAGGTCTGAGGAGGCAAGGAAGAGGAGTGGGTATAAGACAGAGAGAGGAAAGGCAACGCGGAGACACGGGGCAGGTGAGGACAGACGAACGGAAACGAAGGGAGGTCAGATCAGGTCGGGAGGGTCGGGCGGACTGTGTGAAGGGTGGCCAGCATACGGGAGAAGGCGAAGGATGTGGGAAGCGAGGAGACTGTCAGCAGGAGAAAAGCCGCTGTTCAGGTTGAAATTGGGAAGCAGCTGAATTAGGGAAGATTCCACGAGTCTGCGGGCGTGGACGTCAGCGGAAGGAAAGCTAATTCGCGCCGCTGACCAGTCCATCAGATGGCCTGTATCCCACTGATAGCAGAAGAGAGCGTTGTTGTTGTGCCCCCTGGAAACAGCGTACTTATGTTGAGACAGGCGCTTAGTGAGACTGGCGCCCGTCTCGCCAAAGTACTGTTTGTCACAGGAGGTACAAGGAATAGCATAGGTGCCCACCTTCGAGGAAGAGGGTGGGCTGGTGTGGACCAGGTTACGGCGGAGAGTGTTCACCTGGCGAAAGATCAGCCTGCAGTTGAGAGTGTGAAGAGGGCGGCGGAGAGAGTAGATCTCCTCAGTGTAGGGCAGGCTGAGGACGGGCAGCCGAGGATTCTCTTTAAGGGGGGAGTCGTGGTAGAAGGTACGCCGTGCCCTGGATAACGCGGCGTCGAGAACATGACGAGGATAGCCCAGTTTGGAGAACGAACGACGCAGGAAGTCGATCTCTCCATCCAGGTATTGGGGGTCACAGATACGGAGGGCGCGGAGGAACAGCGACGTGGCAACACCTCTCTCTGTTTTATACCCCCTCCTCTTCCTTGCCTCCTCAGACCTGAAGATGGAATCCAGGTAGATTCCGAAACTGTAGTCTCCTTTTCAATTAAATCTAGTTTTACAGTGTGGGGTTTTATACAATAGTATCGACACGGTAGTGTGTTTTCTCCTTTCATTCACCTCTTTCTTTATTTATGGTCGTTATGTTCTTCCTGGAGTTGCGCAGAGCCATCGGCTCATTAGCTACGGTCGGCTATCCCTCAGATAATCGCCGTTGTTTCAGGCTTTGTCTTTTTTTTTTTTTTTTTTTTTTTCTTTACGTACATATGGATCTTAAAGTGAGTCTGCTGTTTTACCAGTTATTGTTTTTTATTTGTTTTATTTAAGATTACCCCTTTTTACGTGTATTTGTGTTTAAATTTTATCCTAATGGAGGTTTTATTTCATTGTTTTCTTGCTTTTGATTTAATAATAATGGTATTAAGCTTTGTCTTTTGTTTCGTTTTTCCCATCTAAATATACAAGATAATAAGAATGAATTGATGAAATCTGACGACTTTTTGATACAACGTTTTATAGTTTATTTAACTTATTTTAATTCTCTCTATTCTAATTCTAATTTACTCTTATAAAGGTAGGAAAAAAGAAGAGGAGGAGTAAAGAAAAGTTTGGCGTTCGAAAGCAAAGTGAAAAAGTGAGCAGAAATGGGTGTGATAAGAAGAGGAAATAGAGATAGTAAGAAATGATAGAAACACAAGGAGAGGCCGTGAGAAAGGGATGAGAAAGTCCGATATGCGAAGCTGAGCTTCGCCCGGGCTATGCCAATGAGGGGAGCCCGGCCTGTGTCGACTAATGCCGACTCGCTAACGTGTGTCAGCTGGTGCTGACTCGTCTTAGTCCTTACCCGCCGTGGTGCCCAGTCACAGCAGTAACCTCCAGGCGACAATTGCAACTTCTCGCGCCTGGGCGGGGCGCGAACCGCCGACCCCTCGGATGAGAGGCCGACACGAGGGATGAGAAAGACCGAGAGAAAGAGAGTGAGAGATGTTGAAGAGAAATACAGCCGGGTTATTTAAAGTAAGGTGGAGGAAGTCCTGATAATATTTGGGAGAGAGAGAGAGGGGAGAAAAAGGGCGTAGAAATAAGAGAGGGAGAGCTAAAAGAAAAGACTGAGAAAGAGAATATAGTTCTTATATAGTTTTTTTCTTTCTCTCTCTCTCTTGTTTGTCAGTCTGTCATGTTTTTCTCTGTCTGTCTGTCTGTCTGTCTGTCTGTCTGTCTGTCTGTCTGTCTGTCAGTCTGCTATTCTCTGTCTACCTCACTCTCTCTTTCTGCCAGTCAGTCATTATCTCTCTCTCTCTCTCTCTCTCTCTCTCTCTCTCTCTCTCTCTCTCTCTCTCTCTCTATCCTCTCTCTCTCTCTCTCTCTCTCTTTCTCTTTCTGCCAGTCTGTCATCTCTCTCTCTCTCTCTCTCTCTCTCTCTCTCTCTTTCTGCCAGTCTGTCATTCTCTCTCTCTCTCTCTCTCTCTCTCTCTCTCTCTCTCTCTCTCTCTCTCTCTCTCTCTCTCTCTGTTTAGTTTTTATACTTGTTTCTGCCTTGTAATTAATGCCTTAAAACTGTTCATAGTGTTATTTTTATTTTATTATCATATTATAAGCCTCCAGAACCACAATCACTTAACTGCTTGTTCCCGCCTCTAAGACGATGTCAGAGGTATGGGAGATGGACAAGGAAGTCACGCTCGCACGGCCCAGGCTACAGGTACTCTCTCTCCCAATCCACAGGTTGATTGACAAAAACAAGTGGTATTCTAGCAGTAATCCAGAGATCCTTGGCGGAAGACTGCTTGCTTAGGATAACCCTTGCTGCAGGCATAGAGAGAGGCCGTAGTCGAGCCTTTATTTTCTTTGTTGGTTTAACCTTACGGTGATTTACGGTGACGGACGGAGGATTCGAGGCTTTTGTAAGATAAGTTATGTGTGCACCAGCAGTATATGCCGGCTTTGCTATATCTTCATCATTTATGTACAAGCTCTTTTATTAAATATTAGTTTTATGTGTTTCTCTGTTTCATTTTCATAGTGATGTTCTTTTAGCAAGGAGTTGTGCCCAGGCTCCTTTTGATTTTCCACACGGGGAGTGTTAAGTTTAAACCTTCGCGGTATTTGTAAAACCCCGTTGTATAATATACTTAAAGTAACATTAGGGAACCAGAAGGGTTCGATATATGATGAATGTTACAGGATATGTGTAAATTTCACGAACGATATCTATCCCAAACCCACTGTGCCCTCGGAGAGTGCTTACCGCTCGGCCCGCTCCGTCGGCATAGCGTAGATTTAAAGTAACCAGTAAATAGCGTGAGTGTCGAAGTCTGACACTAAGATCTAGCCTTTCTGGTCACTACAACATCGCATCTCCTCCGGCGGCCCCCTGGCTGCCCTTGTGGGGAGGGAAGGAGCGAGGAACGAAATCCCTTGAAGAGGAGGTGGGCGGCAGCTGGGGCCTGGGGGGGGGGGCGATTCCGAGCAACAGGTGAGGCAAGTTTCGTGTTGGTTTCGTGAGGGAGGGAGGGGAGGAGGGAGGACTGGAGAGGGAGGGAGGGAGGGCATGAAGGAGGGAGGTGGAAGGGGAAGGGGGGAGGGTAGCAAATGCTAAATGCAATTATATCTTGCCTGACGTTGGGAATGCAGTGTGCAATGGGGAAGGATGCTTCCCACGTCACCTTGTAGGCGGGGAAAGCAGCTGGTGATGTTACATTGGAATTGAAGCAAACAAATCTTAAAATTCATCATAATGTTAAAATTTCGGTATATGCAATATAATATTTTAGAAAAAAACTAGGATTAAAATAATTAATCAAAAATATTAATTTGCTTGGTAACGAACCATAAAATGTTTAAAAGATCGAGAAAATAAAATACTTTTGATACGAAAGTTAAATAATATCAATAAATAAACAAAACTTAAATGTAAAATTACTGAACTTTATGAATTCAAATGGGCCTTCGGGATCTGTAATATATATATAAAGAAATCTTGAAATGTAAAAATAAATATACTTAGGTGCTTTAACCTCTTTGGGTACGAATGTTAGATAAAACAATATAGAAAAAAAATATTTGGTAAAATAAAAATAATTGGCAGCGGTCATCATGCGTGTGGCGTGTACGGGCATCCTCCTCACAGTTTTCTCGGGACCTGGAGGCGATGCTGTCGGCCGGAGGAAGGCTTCGACGCAGCAGAGCCGCCTCCACAACGCCCATTAAAAGTACAAGGCAAAATGACGCCACGCACGGCTCCACCAGGCGGGAGTGTTGCTACCCTTAGCTCTCTCAATTCCTTTCATCCGTGCCTGTGGGAGAGTTGGAAGCGAGAGATTTTCCTACACTTTATTCCCTCCTGGAGTGACGACGGAAGATCGGCGAGGTCAAGCACTATACCAGCAGGGAGGATGGGTGGCCTGGAAATGGTAGAAAGAGGGAAGGAAGGAGGGAGAGGAAGGACGCGAAGAAGGTAGGACGGAGTGGGTGGAGAGGGAGAGGAGTGCGATGGGGAGCGACAGGTTGAAATCGGCAGGTAAGGGAGCTTCGATTAGGAAGGGAGAGTTTGGAAGTGAAAACAGGTGGGCAGAGGGAAGGAAGAGAAGGGAGGAAATGCAGATGTAATAGTGTTGACAGGAGTAGAGATGAAGTCACATAAACCACCGCATATGCAGCGAAAGGGTGTTCATCCACGACATTAAAGATTCACCTCGATCTTCCTTCTCTGAAGCACTGACTATCATCCCTGAGCAACGCAGCACATCTCTCGTAATTCGAAACAAGTATAAGTGGAAAGAAAAGGAAAGAAATCTGCAGTTGTACCAGACATAAGTATGAGCTTGAATATGAAAATAATATGACGAGGGTTAGGTTGACGAATTATATATATGATGTGATGAATTATGCAGATAGACTTTGTAGTTCAATTTGCAGCATTCAGTTGCAATTAATGTATCAAGGCATAATATACAAATCGACTGGCAATGGCACACGACGAAAATAGGGAGTTAAACAAAATAGTAGAAGATAAGAAGAAAAAAAGGAGGCAGAGGCAAAGCAATAGCAATGCAAACTTTGCCATCTGACTCCGCCCACGACTAGAAATATTTATTCAATTCATTATTGTTTCTCATATTTATATCTCAGTGTTAGAGATTATTTTTATTATATCAACTACTACGATTTCATATTGTTCGTGATTTTCGTTATCATAATTCATCAATTCGCGTGACATTTCCTCGGTCATCCTAACGATTATGACAGTCGTTAAGATGCTGACTGATTTTCATTTCTTTCATTGATAATCTTAATCGCGAACTCATTATTATTACATGGTGACGAACCCACGCTGGGTACTGGACATGTAATTAGTATTAAGTCGAATGTTATCCTTACACGTGCTCAGACGCACTCTTACCGCCCAGCTGCGATCCGGCGCCAGTGTAGCGCCCGTGTTTACGACTCTACGTGTGCTTAGCGGTGGCATTTCCCAACAGGATGGGATGCCCAATTTGCGTAATATTTTTGCAACGTATGAGCTCGTCCCGGTAGTATCCTCTTCAACCTGAAATTATGGTGGGGTACTGACCGCTTTTCCTCCGGGAATTTTAGGTATTATGTAATTTACAACCACGTGGGTTGTCTTATCGGCCGATAAGTTGTCCCAGTAGAAGCTAACCCGATCTGCTTGCATCATGCGTTGCTCTG
>NC_061855.1:12716978-12721978 GCF_019202785.1 Penaeus chinensis | reverse complement strand
TTATCATTCTTCTTCTTCTTATTACTATTATTATTATCATTATTATTATCATCATCCTCATCATTATCATGTATGAACATTAGCATCAGCATTAATATTACCATTATCAGTATTATCAGTATTATCATTGTCATCTCTATTGCTATTAGTGTTATTATTATTATTATTATTATTATTATTATTATTATTATTATTATTATTATTACTGCTACTGCTACTACTGTTATTGTTATTGCTATTATTATTATCATTATTATACTATTATCATTATTAATACTATTATCATTATTAATACTATTATCATTATTAATACTATTATCATTATTACTTTTATTATTATATTATTATCATTATCATCATTATCATTATCATTATCATTATGATTATCATTATGATTATCATTATTATTATGATTATCATTATTATTATCACTATTATTACTGTTATTATTATTATTATTATTATTATTGTTGTTGTTGTTGTTGCCGTTATCGTCCTTATTATTATTGTTATTACTATCATCATCATAATTACTATTATCATTATCATGCTATTATTATCTTCAATATTAATGATGATGCTGGAAGTAGCAACAATATGTTTCTAACTGTTGTCATCGTCGTTTCTTCTGTTAACATTTGTCAATAATTCATCATTATCAGTATTAACCGTTTCACTATTATCATTGTTATTACTATTACTATAATAATGATGATGATTATTATTACCATTGTCATTGCATCTATTATTATCAAATATCATTATATCTGTTATTATAATCTTTGTTATTATTATCATAATTACCATTATTATCATCATCATCATTACCATTATTATCATCATTATTAGTATTATCATTATCAATATTATCATCATTGTTACCATCAGTATTACTATCATCATTCTCAGTATTAACATCATCATTTTTATCATTATTATTATTATTATTATTATTATTGTTGTTGTTGTTGTTATTATTGTTATTATGAATGGTAGTATTGTTATCATTCTATTACTAATATCATTATTATTATTATTATTATTATTACCATTATCAGTATTAACATTAATACTAATATTATCAATATAATTTTGCTCTTGATAATGAGATACCATTCTTGAGGAGTCTGTTACTACTTTCGATATCATCCATTGTTACATGTTTAAATGGCGTTTGAAAAATCGTATGAACAACATTCATGGTAATTAAGGCGGTTCATTTCATCTCCTATATTTTCGTTTCCTTCTGCCTCTTTTCTTCATGAGTCACAGAATCAAATATAATGCCTGAACACAAAACACAGCAAACAGGGGGAGAAAAACGCACGCCGCCTTACCTCCATTTAGGTATCCTCCGTCCATCCAGTAATAGAGGGTGATCGCCCAGGGGCCGCACACCTCCCCCCAGCCGTTGTTCTGGCACACTGGCTCGGGCATCTTACAGCCATTGCTGGAGACCTGAGAAGGTGGAGCAATCAGAGGAAATGTTGGCAACAACTGCAATGAAGGATTGTGATATAGCCTTAAGATTATCAAACTGTAATGGTATTGATGCTATTGGTTCTAATTGTAATCATAATAA
This sequence comes from Penaeus chinensis, assembly GCF_019202785.1. NCBI lineage: Eukaryota > Metazoa > Arthropoda > Malacostraca > Decapoda > Penaeidae > Penaeus > Penaeus chinensis. The sequence continues at coordinate 12,720,396 of NC_061855.1, read as the reverse complement.
CGTTAAGGATTGAAATAATAAACATGTTAGTAGTAAGAATAATTATATCACTGAAGTGGTATTAATTATATAATAATTGTAAATTTGATGAGTCGGTTTTACGTCACTAACTCCATTGCAGTGAGTAGGACAGTGCCTTCTTTCGAAGGAGTTTTGGGAATTAGAGGTCTTTCCTCGAGTAGATGCCTTCCTAACCTCAGACCCCGGCCAGGATTCAAAGTCGCGCTGGATGATCGACTCTCCCCGTGCTCAGTCACGTGCGCTACTATAGCACCACATGGTTATATTCTTGCTAATGATATTGAGGATGAAATCATAACGACAACAGCACCACTGATATTACTACTAAAAAAGATGATGATGGTGGTGGAAATGATGATTATGATTATGATGATAAAACAATAATAGAGGAGATATGCCGTGATTATAAATGAAAGGCCAAGCCCAGGTTACTCACGAAGCACATGCAAGCCAAGCATTCATCGGTCAACTCGTAAGCAATGTTGGAGGACAGAGCAGCCGCTAACACCAGAAATAGTAAATGCCGCATCATGGACTGCTGATTTTCCCCTTTACGTCTTTAGCTCATTGAGTGGACTGTCACGAGGGAAGTAGGCTTACGATTTATATACTTCTTCCCAGCGTACTAGATGACATCACGATATGTCTGTCATATTCCCACGGGTAAAAATGAGCGGCAGGGGAAATGTATATATAATCAGATACACATATGCAAAATAGTTAAGCTTATTAAGTGACAATCACCCTGTTCACCCACTTTGACTTGTTGCAACGAGTTAATCATATATATATATGTATATATAGATAGATATATTTATGTATGTGAATGTAATATATATGTTTATATATATTGTGTGTGTATGTATGTATATATATGTATATATATATACATATTCATACATATATAAATACATATATATATATATATATTTATATATACATATGTATATATATACACATATCGACTAATCCATCCGTGAAGTATGTTCTACCCGGAGGAGTGATGGCTGCAATGACCCTCTCGGCTTCTGCCTTTAGATTAGGTATGGGGTATTGATTCATTCTCATTGACAGGCTCATAATAGAGAACTCTTTCAAGGTTTGTGCCCACGGCGGGGCTTCGATAACCTCAGGGTGGGGGGGGGGGGGGGAGTCCATGCCCTTGGCAAGTAGCTGTTCTTTGAGCTGATAGCGTATCAACACCCTGGCTGTGTGAGGCAGCCAGGAGTTGTTTGTAAAGAGCTCGTTGTCTTGTTCTAGACGTCTGGCTATTTTTTGTCTTTGACATGTGTTCTTGGGAGCCTGGATGACCTACGGAAGGAATTGTGCTGCCATTAGATCGATTCGTGAGTCGCCCCAAGGTTGGGGACCTTCGTCCACCTTGGGGCACCCAGAATGATCCTGACAGCTTCATTTTGAACTGTCTCCAATTTGTCTTTATATTTTTTCTTTGTGACAATCAGAACGGCAGAGGCATAGTCCACAATGGGCCGGACGGTATGTACATAGTACTTTGTGTTTGGCTCCTATGTGCCTCCCAGTTATTGCTCTCATGACAGACAGTCTTACTTTGGTTTGGTCAACCAGGTACTGGACCTCCTTCTGGAAGAAGAGGGACCGATTAATCCTTAACCCAAGGTATTGGAAGTTCTGGACCCATTCCAAGTCCATTCCCTGGATTTTCAGACCTGTGCCTTGAACATTGTGTCTCAGAGCCATGACTTTTGATTTGGCTGCAGAGATCTTTAGTCCTGTTCTACAACACTCCTCAGATACAAGGTCCAGACAATGCTGGGCTTTACTTAGGCAGTATGGTCCAGTGGAGGTGATTGCCAGATCGTCTGCATAGGACATGATCTTGCACCCCACTGGGAGGTGTATGTTGAGGATATAGGACATTAGGGTGTTTAATAGGGCTGGACTGAGAATCCTACCCTGTGGTGTTCCATTTTCTAGTGGCATTTACTGTGATAAGTGACCTTGGAATCTGACTCTGGCTGTTCTGTTCCTTTCCTTTGATTCCCTTCTGGATCAGGGTCTCCTGAATGGCAAGGGGATGTGTTAATTCGAAAGCCTTCTCCAGGTCTAGGAATACTATCACAGATTGTGCTTAAAAACGTGGCTATGCTGTGTGCTGTGCTCATGCCCCTTGTGTACCCATGGAGGTATTCATGTGGGGTTCCCATTTTCCATTGGAGTCGGTTTAGCACCATCTTCTCGGCCATCTTGGCCAAACAGCTGAGGAGAGAGTTGGGGCGGTACTTCCCTTTGGTTTTGGGATGGGAACTATGGTAGCCCTTTTCCAGCTCTGGGGTAGAGTAGAAGTTTTCTCGGACTTGTTGATGAGTTGCAAGAGTGCAAGCTTACCTGCTAGTCATAGGTGGGGAATGATGTGGTGCGAGATCCCATCAGAACCCGGGGCTGTGTCAGAGCTGTTTTTGTAGGTTTTTCTTAGTTCCCTCAGAAAAGATAACATCTGAGTTATTGGATTTGACTGACCTTTCTCTGATATGAGCAAGTCTGTCTGGTTGTAGGAATTCTTGTCTTGCCCTCAGTTCGGCTGGCAGACTGTTGCTTCTTGTTCTCACAGAGAACTCGTGCACCAGTCTGTTTGCCTCTGATTGAGGGTCATGATGGGTCATGACCCATTGTCATAACTCTGTAAGGGTGGTTTGGTGGCCGAAAGACTTACACCATTCCAGCCACTTTTCCTGCCTGACTTTGTTGGCAGTTTCCTTGGCATCACTGATAGCCTCCCTTAGAGGGGCTAGGTTTTCGAGTACTTTACCTCTCTCTTTACTCGTCATTAAAGTTCTAGGCGTTTTTGTGACTCCTGAACCCAGGCCGAGTTTTAGGTATGGTCAGTGAGGCTGCATCTCGGACAGCTGGGCAGCATCCATGAGAGTAGTTAAATTGCCATAATGGTCAATTGTGACAGTCTCATCGACACATCAGCTGATTCTCCCACCAGAGCTGCAATGGCCAAGGTGAGGTCTAGGACCCCTCCTCTGACATGTCTCAACCACATTGGCTATGTGATAGCCAGCCACATCCAGTGCCCTGCAGGGAGCCAGGCTGGGGTGGTGTGCAATGAAGTCCCCCCTATGATCACTCGGTCAGGTGCTGCAGTAGCACAGATCTGGCTGATGTCTAAGCTTCTACCGAATGACCTGCCAGGTGAATCTCAACAGCAAGAGATTCAACATCTCCGCAGTGCGGTGCATCGGCTATTGCGGAGCAGGGGATTGTTGCTCTGACCAGGGTGATCAAGCCTCTTTTGCCAGTTGTGTGTGGCAGCATGCAGACATGAACAGTGAATAGTCTCTACTGTTAATTTCTCCTAGAACATGACAATGTCAATGCTCCCTATCACCCTATTGTGTGAAGGTTGGCATTC
>NC_061855.1:12701978-12709478 GCF_019202785.1 Penaeus chinensis | reverse complement strand
CGAGAGCTACTTCCAGGACCTCCAATGTCTCTGCTAGAATCACTGCATCATCGGCAAAGTTAAGGTCTGTGACCTTGAAATTACCAATTGATGCCCCACAGGAACTACGATTCACGGTACAGCCAAGTATCCAGTCTATACAAGTATTGAAAAGGGTTGGGGCTAGGACACATCCCTGTCTCACCCCAGCAGACACCGGAAAAAGGCAGAGATGCCCTCCCCACACTTGGCAGCACTCTCGGTATCAGTATACAGGCCAGACAGCAAACCAATAATCCCAGGGGGGATCCCACGGAGACCCACTAAGGTCGAAAACCTTCTTGAGATCAACATAAGCTGCAAGCATACCTTATTGAAACTCAAGTCGATGTTCCACAAGCACACAAAGTGCTAAGACGCGGTCTATAGTTGACTTCTTGGGTGTAAAACCATGCTGCTCAGGTCTCTGTGCTCTTAATAGGTGGTCGCGCACTCATGCCAAAAGCAGATGAGCGAGGACCTTGCCTGGTACGCTGAGCAATGTAATACCTCTGTAGTTGCCACAGCCCTTTTGGTCCCTTTTCCCTTTCCAGATAGGGATGACCAAGCCCCTTTTCCAGTCAGGAAGAATGGTACTAGTCTCCCAAACGGCAGACAGGACTGCATGCAAACCACAGATCATGGCTTCTCCACCCGCCTTCAACAACTCCACAGCAATCCCACAGACACCAGCACCCTTTCCGCTCTTCATCCTAGAGACTGCCCTTCTCACCTCTTTGATGGAAGGTGGTGCCTCACTGATTGGTGGATCAGCCACTAGTGGCTGTGTGCCAGCCAACGGGAGTTGTGAAGACGGGGGATCTACCCTATACAATTACTCAAAGTACTCAGCCCAGCGGGCCTTATACTCACCCGGCTCTGACACAATGTGACCATCATCTGCCCTCACCAAGCCCAATTGAGAGATGGACTTTGACTGTAGTTCCCTCAGGGCCAACTCTTTCACGATGCCCCTAACGTACCTCTCTTAGTCCATTCTCAAAGAGGCCCTAGCAGAGCGAGACAATTCCCTGTGCAAGACATGGTTCCCATCCAGTCTGGCAGCACGACTCATCTCTATAGTGTTCAAGGTCTCGTCCGAGACTACACGCCTCCTTCGCCGAGGTCGGACCCCAAGGCACTCCTCAGCAGCCTGCTTAAAGGTGTCCCACAGTTCAGCAGGGTCCTGTAGAGTGCCAAGCACTTCAAACCGATTTGAGACTGCCACTGCATACTCCTGAGCCACCTCCTCACTCTTGAGCCTCTCGAGATGGAACACCTGCTGAAATCTCGGGATGCATCTAGATCTGAGGCGGAGCCTTAGTGATGCAACAACAAGTCTGCAGTCGGTAGCAAAGAACTCAGCACTCCTAAAAACTCTACAGTTCTGAAGGATCCTCCAGCGAGTATCCACAAGAATATGGTCGATCTCTTTAGCTACAACGCCAATATTGGAGTACCAAGACCAGCGGTGTAGATCTCGTCTCTGGTACCACGAGCCCGCAATCCTCAGCCTCCTAGATCTTGCAAAGTCTAAGAGGTATGAGCTATTGGTGTTCCTAGTACCAGAGCCATAGGAACCGATGCATAGCCCCTGGGACATTGATCCACTATAGGGTCAAGTTTGGTATAGAACATCTCTTTCTTTTCAAGCCCACTTCCCTCAGTAGGAGCGTAAACTGCCACTTGAGATATGAAGCCCAAAGTGTGCTTCATTCTCACAAGCAGAATGCGCTCGTCAACAGGGGTAACCTTCTTAACTGAGGAACGGAAGCGGTCAGTAGTAGGTATAACCCCCTACTGGCCTTACCAACTAGGCCGTCGCGCCTCAGAGAGAGCAGCGATGACAATCCCCAGCCTCCCCAGCTCCCCCGACAATAAAGGCAGTCGATCATCCTCCGAGAGACTGAGGATGTTCCTCAGTCTCGCCGCAGATTGGCCCCATTTATGGGGCCACTACGTAAATATATATTTCTATATATGTATATATATGTATATATATTTATATATATATATATATATATATATATATATATATATATATATATATGGGTGTGTGTGTGTGTGTGTGTGTGTGTGTTTGTGTGTGTGTGTGTGTGTGTGTGTATGTGTGTGTGTGTATGTCGTGTGTGTATGTGTGTGTGTGTGTTGTGTGTGTGTGTGTGTGTATGTGTGTGTGTGTGTGTGTGTGTGTGTGTGTGTGTGTGTGTATGTCGTGTGTGTATGTGTGTGTGTGTTGTGTGTGTATGCCGTGTGTGTGTGTGTGTGTGTGTGTGTGTGTGTGTGTGTGTGTGTGTGTGTGTGTGTGTGTGTGTGTGTGTGTGTGTGTGTGTCGTGTGTGTGTGAGTGTATCTGTGTGTGTATATATATTTATATATATCTATATTTATATATATATATAATTATATATTTACATTTGTATTTATATATATACATATATATCTATATGTATGTGTATATATATTTATATATACATATATATATATTTATATATATATATATATATATATATATATATATATATATATATATGTATTTATGTACACACACACACATATATATATATATAATATATATATATATATATATATATATATACATATATACACACATACAGAAACACACACACATATATATTTATATATCTGTTTATATGTGAGTGTGTGTGTGAGTGTGTGTATATTGCATCCAATCAGGCAAGGGTGACACTGCCGTATAACATCTCAATAAGTGAATTGAGAGAGGCCTATTCATACATACATATTCATACATACATTTGTATATGTATTAACAGCCATTCATTGATTCAACTGCAGGACATAGGCCTCTCTCAGTTCAATATTGAGAGATTTTTTGGCAGTGTCACCCTTGCCTGATTGGATGCCCTTCCCAATCAACCGTGGCTCGGCGCGCTAACATTTTAACATGTTGTTTTCTCGGGCTCAAGCCAGCAGTCAGAGCGCAGGCATTTTTACGACCGCCAAGATGGGGAATTGAACTCGCGGCAGTCATATATGTATATATATATATATTCATATTTGATATCTGTTTCCATAAATATATATGTATATATATATATTTATATATTTTATTCAGCAGTGCTAACTTCCTAATGAGCCGTGGTTCCATCTACTACTATAATCACGGCTGTGACTTGAAATCTCAAATATCCGGGAGACTTTTGCAACTGCCGCTGCGTGGTCTTCGCCACGAGATTTGGAATCCAATGCAGTGTACCATCGGAACAGCCATATATATGGATATATATATATATATTTATGTATGTATGTATGTATGTATGTATGTTTATATGTATGTATGTATGTATGTATGTATATATATATATATATATATATATATATATATATTTAAATATTTAATAGCTAGTTCCCAATTTACGCTGGTAAAATATTCCAACCAAAGATGAAACATTTATTAAGAAAACGCCTCAAAATATTGTGATCTGAGACATTTACACAGAATAGGATGATAAAGCAGAAAGAAACTTTACTATATGTTATTTTTTTCAATACACGAATATTCAGCGCAGAAAACTCTAATTTATGCTATTACTGCAATACGGAAACATTGTTATTGTTAGTTATCTGATAATTCATAGCTTAGTCAGTTGTTGGAGGTGGTGTGTAAATTCCATAGTCCAGACAGTCCTTGACTTGGTACCAGTAGTCCAAGGTATATTCTTGAGAGGCTCCGTTGGGGCCGCCCACATGAGTGCGGGCGTAGTACTGACATGTAGCGTATGGGCTGGTTACGTAGCGGGCAAGGTAGCTCCGAACTGTGGATTCATTGCAGGACCAGTCCTCGGCGCATGCGTAGAAGTCTGTTAAACAGGGAAATGTTATATTGAACGTTGCTAGTTCCAAATCATGTGAATAGAAGCACAGCTCATATGATTTATAACGAGTGCGCATGACATCTTCAGCAAACTTTCATTTTCTTACATATGTTCAATCATATATGCTTGCATATCCATGCATGTCTGTTAGACTGAAAATATCTTTCGACATTTGTAAGCAAAACGTCTACTAGGGACTTTGCTACTGCTAAACATTTATTAAAATTCCGAATGCTATGGCGGTATGCGTTTACGTGTAATAGGTAAAAACTCAACCGACTTAGCTCAACCCTTGCCCATTTCTACCATCATTAATCTAACGTACTTTCTATCAATATAAGGATCTGTTTATCTATTAAAGGCATATGATAAATCAAATTTAATTTATATGAATATATATAAATAGATAAATATACATATACGTATATTTTCATATATATGTATATATATATATATATATATATATATATATATATATATATATATGTACATATATCTTCATTCATATTCGTACTATCACCGATATGATACACACACATATATATGTGTGCATATACATGTATATCCATATTCGTCCTATCACCGATGTGATATATATATATATATATATATATATATATATATATATATATATATATAAATGTATTCACACACAGACACACACATATATGTATGTATGTGTATATATGTATATATATATATATATATATATATATATATATATATTCATTCATATTCGCATCATCGATGCGGTGATAATGCAATGTGTGTATATATATATATATATATATATATATATATATATATATATATATATATATGTGTGTGTGTGTATATATGTATATATGTGCCAGTATTATATATATATATATATATATATATATATATATATATATATATGTATGTATATATTTACACATGTCTTTATTCATCATCATTTTGGAGCTAACGCCGGCAAGGGCGCATAGCCGCATCCACCCTCCGCTTCCACCTACGAGGATCCCTCATGGCGAGCCGCCAGGCAGGGGCCCGGCCCATCTCTAGTTCCTCACGACAGGTTTGATCGATCTGCCCAAGCCACGACCTTCTCAGCCGTTGGTTGGACACATGGTCCCGCCAACTGTAGCCCATGATCCGGCGCAAGGATCTGTTACAAAAGGCATCAAGACGAGATTCCAGAGCACAAGATAGTGTCCAAGTTTCACTACCATAGAGTAAAACTGGCAGTATCAGGACCTTGAAAACACGTAACTTGGTCCTTCTGCACAGGTACCGACATTTCATGACCCCTGCTGCCAGGCCAATCCGTCTACTGACTTCTTGGTCTGACAGCCCAGAGTCGTGAAATGCACTACCGAGGTATATAAAGCTCTTTGTGACTTCGATATTTTCACCGCAAGCACGTATCGACTGTACAGGGTCTCCTAGCAGGCCCCCAAAATCCTGGATCTTGGTCTTGGTCCAGGAGACCTCTAGCCGCCACAAGGGTTTCCAGAGATTCAGAGAGTACGGCAACATCATCGGCAAAGTCAAGGTCTGTAACCGTGATATTGCCTAGAGTTGCTCCACAGTGACTTTGGACAGTAGCTCTACCCAGTATCCAATCCATGCAAGTGTTGAAAAGTGTTGGTGCAAGAACACAGCCTTGCCTCACACCTGAACTAACAGGGAAGAAGCTCGACAGGCCCCCACCACACTTTACAGCACTTTCAGTGCCTGTATACAGGTTTGCTATTAGTCCAATAATCCTTATTGGAATTCCTCTTAGTCTCAGGATCTCCCAGAGAGATTCGCGATGCACCGTGTCAAACGCCTTCTTGAGATCGATGTAGGCTGCGAGCAGCCCACGTCCGAACTCACGACGGCGCTCTATAATGATTCGAAGCGCCAGGATGCGGTCTATTGTGGACTTACCAGGAGTGAAACTAGATTGCTCCGGTCTTTGGTGCCTCAACAGGTGGTCCCTGATACGTCTCAGTAAGATGTGTGCGAGTACCTTGCCTGGTACACTGAGTAGTGTAATGCCTCGGTGATTGCTGCAGTCCCACCGATCCCCTTTCCCCTTCCAGAGAGGGATGACCACACCCCTCAGCAGGTCAGGGGGAAAGGTACCAGTCTGCCAGATGGCAGACAGGACTGCATGCAAACCCCTTGCCATAGGTTCTCCACCAGCCTTTAACAATTCGGCTGGGAAGCCACAGACACCTGCTGCTTTACCACTCTTCAGCTTGGAGATCGCCCCCCTGATTTCGGTCAGGGAGGGTGGATCCTCGCTGATGGGTGGATCTGGCAGAGGAGTCTCAACATTACCCGCATCCATGTTAACTGTTGGTGGATCAACCTTATACAACTGCTCAAAATACTCAGCCCAACGCACACGCACCCCATCAGGATCTGAGATTATCTGGCCACTTGCTGAGCGGACTGCAGTCGTCTGTGAGGGGGGCTTGGAGTTAAGCTTTCTCAGAGCTTGGTAGGCAGGACGAAGGTCATTTACAAGGAAATGGCTTTCGACCTCCTCTGCAAGACTACTGATAAACTGTTCCTTATCCCTTCTCAACAGTGACCTAGTCCTGCGCACCAGAGAGCGGTGCAAGGTGCGATCCCCTGACAGTCGAGCCGCACGACAAGCATCTGTGGTTTCCAGTGTCTCCTGCGAGATGGAATTCTGTCTTGTTCTTGGGCGTTCACCAATTGATTCCTGAGTTGCATCAAGCGTTTCACGCTTGAAGGTATCCCACATAAGAACAGGGTCTGTCTAGCCCTCGAGTGCTGTGAGACGACCAGAGATAGCGTCGGCAAACCCCCGGGTACACTCGTCCTCCCTCAATCTGTCCAAATGAAACACCCTAGGGTGTTCATTTGGGCGACGGGGGGTTCTAAAGTGGACCCGGAGAGTAGCCACTACTAATCTATGATCAGTTCCACAGAACTCAGCGCTTCGATATACCCTGCAGTTCTGGAGGATCCTCCATCGAGTGCTAACGAGGATGTGGTCGATCTCCTTGGCCACTCTACCTGTATCGCTGTACCAAGTCCAGCGATGCGGGTCAGAACGCTGATACCAGGAGCCAGAAATCCTCAATTTCTGTCTTTATCATATATATGTATATACATATACATATATGTGTGCGTGTGTGTGGGTATGTATGTATATATACATATATGTATCATAGATACATATATATATACATATATGAGAGATACATAGACAGATATGTGTATGTATATTCATATATATGTGTATATATATACACATATATGTGCGTGTGTGTCTGCCTGCCAGTATTATATGTATGTATAAATATGTGTATGTGTGTGTGTGTGGCAGTATTATATGTATATATGTATGCATATGTATATATACTTATATATGCTTATGCATTTATTATATATATACATATATACATATACATATGCAAATATATACATATATTTATGTGCATAAACACACACATAAACATATATATATGTATGTAACATTTGTGACACAGCTGTAACTTTCCATATGACACCAGCGTTTGACATCTCAAGGCGATATGTCGTTTTCTCAAGCTCGAGCCAGCAGTCAGAGCACAGGCATTTTTACGACCGCCGCAACGGGGAATTGAACTCGGGACCACGAG
>NC_061855.1:12676978-12696978 GCF_019202785.1 Penaeus chinensis | reverse complement strand
AGAGAGTTGGGGTTAGCGTCACATCGAGAGAGAGACGTTTTAGACTAACGCTGCGAGATATGTATAGCGTCAACAAAACACCAGGTAGGTAACGACACCGCCCCCTCCCCTCGGCTCGATATTCTGAAGAAAGATGTTTGCTTTTATAGAAATGGAGCTAAAACATTTTCATATATGCCTATTTTTGTATCTAATGCAGTGTTATCATATAACAGATATCAACCAGATAATGTGGTCGCGAGGAGTGGCCGAATCACCGCAGGTTGTTTGGATGGATGCACGCAAGTGGTGTCGGGGATGTGATGGACGTTGGGCCTGGCTAATTTAATGGCAGCAGATATGTAGAAATCCTTCAGGAGGTTTTCCTCCCAACTGATAGGGCTGTGGTGTTTCCCTTCTAATTATTCAAGACAACAGCCCCATCCATACCAGCCGTGTTGTCCAAGATTGGTTTCGTGAACACACCGATATTGTGCTTTTGTCATATCCACTCCACGTTTCCATGCAAGCATGGGAACGTTTGTGACGTGAGGAAGGCGCGCGCTGACAGCCGAATTTGTGGTGTCCATATTTCGAAGCTTAAACTGTGATTTGGCAGCAGGGGGCAGGAACACAAAATATTAAACTTGTATATATTACCAGTATCTTATTTTCCTTGTTTTGATCTCAATGAAATATGTCAATAGTCATTAGGAAATATAACAATAAAGCGTGTTAGTAGCACTTGTCTGGCAATACGTAATACATTGAAACAACATTTTAAAAATAATGTATAAGAAAGCTAATTGATTAGTGACAAAGTATTACACCATATTATAAACTACCTGCGAATTCACAGCCTCTTAAGGGGCGTTTCAACTGGCCTAGTGTACGCGCGTTTCTGACTGTACGCCTGGTTATCTGGGCAGAATCGTAGCACTTTGGTGCGAAATCTGGGGGCTGAGGGGAGCCTGCGATAACCACACATAGAGAGAGCGTTCATTCCCAAACCAGTTCATGGGCTTCTCCAATGTGCAAATAAAAATAAAGTCTGTAATTTCTTTCAAACAATTATAGCCACTTTATGCATTTATAAAGCTAACGGAAGATTTTTAACTTTAACTGCATTACTTGTTATGTATCAGTTATTAGAAAATTATTTACTGTATAAAAGTAAACAGACAAGAAGGCGCTGTTTTTTTTTTTTGGATAATCCTCGTCCGTGTGTGCGAAGATGTATATATAAATATGTATATACGTATATATATTGAAGACATATACACATATATTTATATCTACATATATTTATATCTATGTGTATGTACATGTATACATATATATGTACACAGCTATGTATTTACATAATATATATATATATATATATATATGCATATATATATATATATATATATATATATATATATATTTATACATATGCAAATAAATAGGTAAATATATATGTATATGTATATATATATATACACATACACACAATATATACATACTTATACATATATATACACATATAAGTATATATCTATAATCATGCACGTATGTGTGTATATATATATATATATATATATATATATATATATACATATAAATAAATGAATATACAAATTTAATTATTCATTTATGAGTTTAAATATATGGATGCATGTACATTTACATATAAATAAATAAAAACATATACATATATTTATTCATAAGTATGAATATATGTATATTTACATATATGTGTATATATATGTATATGCATACATATATATATACACATATATGTGTGTATAAGAATCCTCCCTGACCCGGAGTGACCTAGGTTCGAGGCCAGGTCAGGGAGGATTCTTATACATCTATATCAATGCGGTATTGCATTATTCCATATTTCACATATATGTGTGTATATGTATATATATATATATATATATATATATATATATATATATATAGTGTATATATACGTATACACAGTAGTTATATACATATATATATTTATACATATGTATGTACACATATAAATATATATACATATATATATTTATACATATGTATGTACACATATAAATATATATATATATACATATACATAAATACAAATACATATGTATATGTATGTATGTATGTATATATATATGTATATGTATGTATATATACATATGTATATGTATGTATATATATGTATATGTATGTATGTATACGTATGTATACATATACACATATGTGTGTGTATATGTATATGTATGTATATATACATATGTATCTATATACGTATGTGTGTATATATATATATATATATATATATATATATATATATATATATATATATGCGTATGTGTGTATATGTATAAATACATATACATACGTACATATCTATATATATATATATTTATATAAATATATACACATACCTACTATGCATATGTATTTCATATACATATACATATGAATATATGTGTGTGTGTCTGTGTGTTAATGCTATATGATACATTTATGGTGGTCATTTATATATAAAAATATGAGTATATACTTGGGTAATAAAAATTTGCAATTATTTTTTTATTCAAGGAGTAATTCAAGAAAACTTTTTTCCTCTTGTTTTATTTATTGATGATCAAACTTACAACTGTAACAAAAATGAGTGAATTTAAGAGGAAAAAATCAATTACTACCAATAGCTAAAATTATAAACTACAATATTTCAGAAATAATAAAATTAGTGGCAACCTTACAAATATAATAAATAAGTATTAGAAACTTGACAATAAACAATACACTACAAAGCCTACAACAAACATGAAATTAAACAATAACTGTATGATACTAATGAGCAAAAATGAAAAAAAAAAAATTCAATAATATAAGTACAACAAGTGAAAAAAATAAAATCAATGTAGCTTTCTGCCTACAACTTTTTCTCCTGCCGCAGCATCTGGAACAAAAAAGAACTTTTACACACAGGAGAATAATAAAGAAATTTCTCTGTAATGAGGTGACGTACTTTAATCACAAAAACAAGCAAATTTAGCATTTCTAAAACTTGTTTCACTACACATTGTACTAGTAGCTAGTTGCTGTTGAGTGTACTTACAAGTATTATTATCTCATAGAAATATCAATATTCTTGAGATATGCAGAGAACTGGTTTTGTTTTACTGGTTTTAACTGGTTTAATTTACAAATAATTAGACATCACTTAAACAACAAAAGGACACCAGTAAAATCATGCACAAAAGATGAAAACTAATATGTTATTTAACACTAACCTCTTGTTAGATATCGAAGTGTTAATGCCAATCGATGGTCTGCAGGAATTGCCTTGATTTTCTCAGCTGAGTGTCCTTCTTCTCAATGTAAGATGCAACTAGTCATAATTAAAAAAACACCTCCATGTTCGAAATTTGTAAAACCCGCGACTGCCCTCCAGTGTCTGTTCCTTCACTAGCATAATTATGGTACTCAGGTCTTTTGTTTTTTTTCCATGTCTTAACCAATGATCACTTTGGTATTCTTTCCTCATTCTTCACAAAGTTAATAGCCACAATACACAAAACTACGGCGAAATAAAGGAAAGTATCTTTGTGTTCCGTGCTACCGCGTAGTCAATCCTTCGGTATGCTTGGGCTAGCACAGAGGCTGTTGAAACACTACATCTAGCAGGGCGGACGGAAAAGGGTCAGGGCCCGCTTGCTTGCTTGAGATTTATGAAGTTCTAGCTTCGCCCGGGCCCTCCACATAAAGGCCGGCCTGTGTCAGCTTTTTATGGCTGTCTCATTTTGTTCTCTGACACTCGGTGCTTACCGTGGCGGGGGGATTGCCAGCAGGCGCTCCTGCCGCCATGGCGTAAGCATACCGCATAATCTCTTTACCAGCACGGCGGCTGTTGTGGGCGGTCCCTGTCTCAGGAATTGTGTGTTCTCACAGTTCTGTAAGTAATGTACTAGGGTGGCGTTCGGCTCGCCACAATGCATGCAACACCTCTCTTCATGGTCTATTGCCTCTATAATCTGCCATGCACAGTAGAAACCTAGTATAATTCTGTGAAGAATGACTTCGGTACTGAAGTCAGGATTATTTTGGAGAGTGCCATTGGGTCATCATAGTCTGAGTACCTTCTGACCGAGGGGGAGGATCTCGTTTCCTCTCTGTGAAGCTGCAGGAGGAAGGTACGAGCGGCCGCAGTACACTTCTCCTTTAGTGGCTGGGGACCCCGTCAATGATTATTCTTCTACCCTGAGCAAGAATTATCTACACAGTGGTCAGGAGGTAGATGTCTTTGGGTGAGCTGTGCTGAAGACAGTCAATGGCTGCCCTGGAGTCTGTGTGTATGACCACGTGTCCTTCCCCCAGGGACGCGTGGGCTAGGGCTCCAATGATTGCAACTGCCTCTGCCTGTAGCAAGGAGGCGTTGTCTGTTACCCTCATGGATTTTGTGGCATCCCTTGCTGCAAAGCCGGCGCCTGCAGTGTGGCTCAAGGGATCGACTGATCCATCCGTGGAGTACGTTCTACTACGCGGAGGAGAGATGGCTACAATGACGCTCTGGATTTCTGCCTCTAGACTGGCTCATGATAGAGAACTCTATCAAGGTTTGTGCCTACAGTGAGGCTTCGATAAAGTTAGGGTGGGGGGGGGGGGGGGGGCATGCCCTTAGCAAGAAGCTGTTCTTTGAGCTGATGGCGTATGAACACCCTGACTGTGTGAGACAGCCAGGAGTTGTTTGCAAAGAGCTCGTCGTCTTGTTCTAGACGTCTGACTATTTTTTGTTCCTGGGAGCCTGGGTGACCTTTGACAGGAATTGTGCTGCCATTAGATCGATTCGTGAGCTCAGGGGGAGAAGGTTTGCCTCCAAGAGGAGGTTGAGGACCTTCGTCCACCTTGGGGCACCCAGAATGATCCTGGCAGCTTCATTTTGGACTGCCTCCAATTTGTCTTTACATTTTTTCTCTATGGTAATTAGAGCGACTTAGGCATAGTCCACAATGGGCCAGACAGCATATACATAGAATGCTCATAGTACTTTGTGCCTTTCTCCAATACGTCTCCCAGTCATTACTCACATGACAGACAGTCTTGCTTAGGTTTGGTTAACCAGGTACTGGACCTCCTTCTGGAAGAAGAGGGTTCGCTCTATCCTCACCCCAAGGTAATGGAAGTCCTGGACCCATTCCAAGTCCATTCCCTGGATTTTCAGACTTGTGTCTTGAACATTGTGTCTAAGAGCCATGGCTTTTGATTTGGCTGTAGAGATCTTTAGTCCTGTCCTACAACACTCCTCAGATACAAAGTCCAGACAACGGTGGGCTTTATTTAGGCAGTATAGGCCAAAGGCAAGTTTGTCTGCATAGGAGATTATCTTGCACCCCACCGGGAGTTTTATGTCGAGGATGCAGGACATTAAGGTGTTAAATAGGGCTGGCTGTGATAGGTGGCCTTGAAATCTGACTCTGGCTGTTCTGTTCCTGATAGTCATCTATCCAAGCCGAGAGCTTTCCTCTGATTCCCTTCTGGATCAGGCTCTTTGGAATGGCAAGAGGACTTGCTAATTCAAAAGCCTTCTCCAGGTCAAGGAATACCACAGATGTGTCTGTGCTGATTGTGCTTAAGAGCAAGGCTATGCTGTGTGCTGTGCGCATGCCCTTGGTAAACCCGTGGTGTTCATGTGGGGGTCACATTTTTCATTGGAGCCGGTTTAGTACCATCTTCTTGGCCGTCTTGGCCAGACACTTGAGGAGAGAGCCATCTAAAGGCTGTTTCACCTCAGTGAGGGAAGGGAGCTCTTGCACTTTTTCCAGGCAGTTCCCTTCATCCCTCTGAAACAACCACCCAAAGGTTGTTTCACCTCGGTGAAGGAGGAGAGGACCTGTACCTTTTCATAGTGAATCCCTCTTCCCTCTGAAACAGCCACTCAAAGGCTATTTCACCTCAGTGAGGGAAGAGAGGTCCTGCACCTATTCAAGGAAGTTCCTTCATTCCTCTGAAACAGCTACACAAAGGCTGATTCACCACAGTGAGGGAGGAGAGGAACTACCTGTGGCGGGACGGGAAGGGGGTGTTTTGTCTAGCAGCAGCTAATTAGATAGAACCAGGCTGAGGGCCTGATAAGGGGAGGGGCTCCTACCTGCCTATTCATTCCTATGCAAAAAAAAATAGAGTGGTAGTCATCAGATGGTCTGCCATACCAGTCCCTAGCAAATAGAATGGCAACTCTATGCACACCATAAGGCAGGCCCGCTAAGGCCCCCCAGACTCACCCTTCCCTGCGGGGGGTAAAGGTTTGCCCACGTCCGAGCACGCGCCTGAAATGGGTAGAGAGTTATCATAATGCCGAAAAATCCGTGAGGAAAAGAATAGGCTACAGGGCACGAAACTAAATGCAAGCAATTAGCATCGCGGCAGCAACGAAGGATGAACACAGCAAATTCGCCAGGTTGAATTTGCTGTAGGGCGGGTCTAGTACATTATTTTAAACCATCCAAGCAAAAACCTTGAGACCGAGAGATCATTAGACCTCTCTTGGCATTATCTGGCTTAGCGCAACCCACTGCGCCCCGTCGGACCGCAGGGAGAGGGGAGAGTGCCCTTCCAAGGTGGATCCTGTGGCTGGAATGTCGTGGCCCGCGCTTAAAGGAAGCCGGTTGAACCTCGCCTTTAATTCGTGATTTACAGTAGTTGGAAAACCAGGGGTACCAACAGTTTCCTAGCGTTAGCAATTATATTTCAAAAAGTTTTGTTGTTTTTAACGTTGTTTCTAACAATAGTTTTCTGTGTAGCTGTACAAAATGATTTTGAAGACAGTCAATACCACATCATATGACTCGGACACATTGGAAATTCTAACTGTGTCGTTCCAATGACCGTCATGGTTACCCATATACAGTGAACATGTATTTTATATACTGTTAAAAAGGTACAGAAAAATTTTATGTACTTATAATGCGATTTGTAACCAATGAAAATATAAATCCCTGTCTGATATTATGTAAAATATAACTGAAAAATATTGCGCTCTGCTTTGGTGCCACGCAGCCGGCCGGGGGCCGCCGGGGTAACCATTCCCCGTGCCGCCCCGCTTCTCGGTCGGTTTGTGGCCCTGCCCTTTACACAGGCGACCGCTCCCGTCTAGACGTCCAGAATGGTTTCTGAGTGCCCCCCCCCCCCCTCACTGAGGTGAAACAACCTTTGGATGGTTGCTTCAGAGGGATGAAAGGAACCAGCTGGCAAAAGGACAAAACCCCCCTTCCCTCACTGAGGTGAAACAGCCTTTGTATGGCTGCTTCAGAGGGAAGGGGGAAACACTTTGAAAAGACACAGGTCCTTTCCTTCCTCACTGAGGTGAAACAACCTTTGGGTGGTTGCTTCAGAGGGATGAAAGGAACTGCCTGGCAAAAGTGCAAAACCTCCCTTCCCTCACTGAGGTGAAACAGCCTTTGGGTGGCTGTCTCAGAGGGAAGGAGGAATCCCCTCGAAAAGACACAGGTCCTTTCCTTCCTCACTGAGGTGTAACAACCTTTGGGTTGTTGCTTCAGAGGAATGTAAGGAACTGCCTGGCAAAAGTGCAAAACCTCCCTTCCCTCACTGAGGTGAAACAACCTTTGGGAGGCTGCTTCAGAGGGATGAAAGAAACTACCTGGCAATAGTGCAAAACCTCCCTTCCCTCACTGAGGTGAGGCAGCATTTGGATGGCTGTCTCAGAGGGAAGGAGGAATCCCTTTGAAAAGACACAGGTCCTTTCCTTCCTCACTGAGGTGAAACAACCTTTGGGTGGTTGCTTCAGGGGAACGAAAGGAAGTGCCTGACAAGAACGCAAAACCTCCCTTCCCTCACTGAGGTGAAACAGCCTTTGGGTGGCTGTTTCAGAGGGAAGGGGGAACTACTTTGAAAAGAAACAGGTCCTTTCCTTCCTCACTGAGGTGAAACAAGCTTTGGGTGGTTGCTTCAGAGGGATGAAAGGAACTGCCTGGTAAAAGTGCAAGACTCCTCTTCCCTCACTGCAGTGAAGCAACCTTTGGGTGGCTGCCTCAGAGGGCTGAGCAAAAGGGCTCCAAACAATGATGTCTTGTAGGTGGAAGGGCATCCCCTCTGGTCTCTCCCCAGGGGTTTACACCTACCCACGCGTTTGCCGTGCGTGGCAGCCTTGTGCGCTGTGGAGACGGGAGTCCTGGAGGTTGAGCGATGCCGTGAACGAGTACGCCCTGCGGCTAGCAACACGCCTCTTTGGTCCTCTATTCCAGCAAGACAGGCGGCCTGATCCCGGCCTGATCCCGGCCCGGTCACGGTCAATCGGCTGGTCTCCCCCGGGAGGCTAGGGTCAAGCAGTCATGCCGCCATTGGTACTCACAATGGTCCGTGAGCACCGTCACAATGGCTATTGGCTGCGTATATCCTCTCATCACTCCTGTTGCTGTTAGACACTGGTTCTGACACTCAGCTTCCCCTTGTTGGACTCCGTGGTGGGTGGGGGCGTGAGAGAATGAATAACTCAAACAAACACCTCCCACAGACTGACAAAAATGTTGACGAACCGCGCAAAGCCCAGACCACGGCAGTCACCATGAAGGCATATGTACCTTCCGGTGGCAAAAGAAAGCCCCATGCACAGGATGACACTGTCACCCCTGCTGCTAAGGTAGACAAGACCGAAGCCAATGGATCTGTCCACCGAATAGTCAAACATCTTGACTCGCGAGCTGGCCTCTCCAGCTAAGCCAGGGAGGCCCCTGAGTTCTCAGACGGCCTCCCCGATTGAAAGGGGAGAGCAGGCCGAACCAGCCGCACCAGCTGCTGCCTCCACAAACAAGCCCGAAAGCCGAAAGGGCGGGCCGAAGCGTCCGAGGCCGGAGACCGACTCTGATAAAGAGTCGGGACCCCCTAAATGCTTCGCCCAGTTCAAAGTGCCAGCTAAACCCGAAGGCTTCGACACTGCCTACCAATTGGTCAGGGCATTGGAGTTGCAACGGAAAATCCGGTTGTCGATCCGGGTCGCCCGAGATCAGGGCATGAACATAATGCCCAAAGATCAAGCTACCTTGAATTTCCTCCGGGAAACGAAGGAGCTAGCCGATGGGAGGAAAGGGAGTCTTTCCCCATTAAGTCCCGAGGAAAAGAGAACCAAGATAGTGCTACTTGGCTTCTCAGTCTCGTACGATGTGGAGCTGATCGCTTCACACCCACAGGTCGTGCAGGCTTCCCGAATGTCGAAGGGGAAGACCCCAACCAGGCAAGTCCTGGTGACCATGAAAGGTGCCCCAACCACTACCCTTGATCTGGGTAACTGGGGCACCTACAACCTTCGAACGTATGTGCCAGAATCACTTCGGTGCTTCAAGTGCCAGAAATACGGTCACCACCAGGCTAACTGTACAGCCAAGCCTAAATGTGGTGTCTGTAGCAAGGCACACAACACAGAGGTATGCCTCAAGGCATACAAAGAGGATCACAGATCCTGATGGGATGTGTGTGCGTTTGATTAAGTATTTTGAGCAGTTGTATCAAGTTGATCCACCTACAATTAACATGGATGCGGGTAATGTTGAGATTCCTCTGCCAGACCCAACCATCAGCAAGGATCCACCCCCCCTGACTGAAGTTAGGGGAGCGATCTCCAAGCTGAAGAGTGGTAAAGCAGTAGGTGTTTGTGGCATCCCAACTGAATTGTTAAAGGCTAGTGGAGAACCTATGGCAAGGGGATTGCATGCAGTCCTGTCTACCATCTGGGAGACTGATACTGGTCATCCTTCTCTAGAAAGGGAAAGGGGATCGGCGGGACTGCAGCAATCACCGAGACATTACACTACTCAGTGTACCAGGCAAGGTACTCGCACACATCTTACTGAAACGTATCAGAGACCACCTGCTGAGGCACCAAAGGCTGGAGCAATCTAGATTCACTCCTGGTAAGTCCACAATAGACCGCATCCTGGTGCTTCGAGTCATTGTTGAACACCGTTGTGAGTTTGAACGTGGGCTGCTCACAGCTTACATCGACTTCAAGAAGGCGTTTGATGCAGTGCACTGCGAATTCCAACAAGGATTGTTGGATTAATAGCAAACCTGTATACAGGCACTGGAAGTGCTGTAAAGTGTCGTGGGGGCCTGCCGAGCTTCTTCCCTATTAGTTCAGATGTGAGGCAAGGCTGTGTTCTTGCACCAACACTTTTCTACACTTGCATGGATTGGATACTACATTCCAGAATCACTGTGGAATAACTCTGGGCAATATCAAGGTTACAGACCTTGACTTTGCTGATGATATTGCCATTCTCTATGAATCTCTGGAAACCCTAGTGGCGGCTCTTGATGCATTTAGCAATGAAGCGAAGCCCCTGGGGCTAGAGGTCTTCTGGACCAAGACCAAGATCCAGGATTTTGGGGGCCTACTAGGAGACCCTGTGCAGTCAGTACGTGATTGCGGTGAAAGCATTAAAGTCACAGAGAGTTTTATATACCTCGGTAGTGCAGCTCATGGTTCTGGGATGTCAGACTAGGAAGTCAGTAGACAGATTGGCCTGGCAGCAGGGGTCATGAAATCTCTCAACAAGAGTATTTGGAGATGCAGAAGGACCAAGCTACATGTTTTAAGGGCCATGATACTACCAGTTTTACTATATGGTAGCGAAACTTGGACGCTATCTTGTGCTTTGGAATCTCGTCTTGATGCCTTTTCTAACAGATTCTTGCGCCGGATCATGGAGTACAGTCGGCGGGACCATGTGTCCAATCAACGGCTGCACCGTGAGATCGGTACAGGACCTGTTACTTGCACAATCCGAGATCGCCAACTCAGGTTATACGGCAACTTGGCTTGATTCCCGCAGGATGACCCTGCCCACCAGGTTGTCTCTGTCATCCAGGCCTCCTCCTAGGTGGAGGAAGCCTGTGTGACGACCGAGAAGGTCGTGGCTTGCGCAAGTCAATCAAACCTGTCGTGAGGAGCTAGAGATGGGCCGGGCCCCTGCCTGGCAGCTCGCCATGAGAGACCCTCGTAGGTGGAAGCAAAGGGTTGATGCGGCTATGCGCCCCTGCCAGCGTTAGCTCCCAAATGATGACGGTGATATATATATATAATATATAATATATATATATATATATATACATACTGTAGTGATTTGCAACGCCCCTGGCTAGTGGTAGCGGGCGTGCCAGGGTGTAGGGCTGCAGAACTGCCAACCTTATTCTTTAGGCTCGTTTGGGTGATTGCGTCCCCGAGTCAGTTTCTTCATGTTCTAATATTTTAAAACCATTAAAACAGATACTGGGTAAGATAATAATAATAAAAAAAAAAAAATTGTGAATAAAACAACGAAATAAGTAAAACAGACAGCAGGGAATCATGAACAAATAAAACTGAGGGTGGGGGCAAACAAGAGAATTCTGATCATGTATACATTTATTTAGGCACCAGATTATCTTAATTCAGTTTGCATGTATAGCATGTGCACTTGGCCACGTACTTACAAAAATCCAGGTGAAAATTCAGCATCCAAAACATACACCCACTCCTCAGTCACACAGCTAAACACACCCCAACAAGGTGTTAAGCCTATCAAGGTAAGAGAAAAAAGAGACCCGAGTATTTTTTTTTTTTTTTTTTTTTTTTTTTTTTTTGGATTTCTTGGCTATCAACCAGCGGCACATGGCCAAGGTTATTAAGCCAATGGATCCTATTTATTCTATCAATCTATATAAGGTCATAAAGTTTTGTCTCCCTTAGAAAAGCAATTACTTTAGTTATTATTTTTTCATTATCAGATAATAGATTTGATAGTGTAAATTCTTTATGTTTTAGTCTTAGATAATTTTGGAGTGGTTTTCTTTGTTGTGAGTATTTACGGCAAACTGTTAGAAGATGGTTGATGGTAAGGCTGGTGTTGCAGTCAGGGCATTGTGGAGGGAATGTTCTTTCTATATAGGGAGTGAGGTGGGTTATTCTTGTAGCATTGACCCTTAGGCGGGCCAACACCACCTCCTCCCTTCTTTCTTTCCTGTGGGCTGTCTCCCACAGTTCAATTTCCGGCTTGATCTTGTGTGTGAGTTGGAGGTCGGTCCACTCACTTTGCCACAGGAGATGTATTTTTGCTTTTATAAGAGACACAAAACACCTGAGATCTGTACGAATTATGGTAATGTCCAAATCGTCAGTTGACCCGGCTAGTTTGTCAGCCTGTTCATTGCCATGGATACCAGAGTGGCCTGGTACCCATATTAGCTTGATTGATTTGTTGGCACCGTGTAACTTACGAATGATATTACCCAGCAATTCATTTTTGGTGGTTTCTAAGGATTTAATAGCTTTAAGTGAACTTAATGAATCGGAAAAAATAACTATTCTATCGTGGGTCGTCGATAGAGCAAAATCAATAGCTTTGTCAATGGCAAAAAGTTCAGCAAGAAAGATCGATGTATGATTCGGCAGTCTAAACTTTAGTTCACATTCAGTCGACCATACACCCGCACCCACACCCTCATTTGTCTTGGAGCCGTCGGTATATATATGAAAAAAGGATAAATGCTTAATAAGGATATCTCTAAACCGCTGGCGTACCTCACCCTCCGGCGCCATGGCCTTGGCTGATGGAAGCCAAGCTTCCATGATGGAAAAATTAGGTGTTTCCCATGGCGCTATGTTTGACTGAACCAGGGTATCAATAGTAGAGAGATCTATACCGACTTTCTCGACGAGGTCGTGGAGTCTCGTGGCAAAGGGCCTTATGCCTCCATTGCCATTGGGATGGCTCGGGTATCGAGCCACCTTAGCGGCATAGGTCAGGGCTAATTGGCCGCGTCTGAGTCAGAGGGGAGGTACTCCTGACTCCACCTCAAGACGCTCGATCCGAGTGCACTTCAGGGCTCCAAGACACACACGTAAACAGGCATTCTGCACAGCATCCAATCCTTTCAAACTTGTTTTCGATGCCGAATCATACACGATTGACCCATAATCTACTTTAGACCTAACCAGGGCTTTATATATCATTAGCAAAGACTTCCTATCAGCTCCCCATTTATTACCAGCAATGCACTTTAATAAATTTAGTGCTTTTTGACATTTATTCTTTAACTGACCAATGTGGTCTTTCCAATTAAGTCTACAATCAAAGAGTAGACCAAGAAATCTAGCAGAATTTTGAATGGGTATTGGGTGGTTATCTAAAGTTATTCTGATATTTGGTATCTTTCTATGTGAAAAAATTACCCCAATACTCTTTCTTATGGAAAACTTAAAACCCCACTGGAGGCCCCAGTTATGAATCATATCCAATGCGAGTTGGATACGATTTGCCGAGAACTCTGCATTGTTGCTGGAATGCCACAATGCACAATCATCGGCGTACAGTGAGTAATGTTGGCGACAAGACACTTCCTTGTGGGAACCCGTTTGCCTGGACAAAAATGTCCGAAAAAGTGACATTGTCGGCAAAAAGTTTGACAGAAAACGTTCAGTCAGATATGAAATTTTGAATTAAACAAGGCAAGTTTCCACGTAATCCGAAAGCATAAAGTTTTCTGAGTAGGCCATATCGCCATGTCATGTCGTAGGCTTTTTCTATATCTAAAAATACTGAAATCAAAAAATCTTTTTTGGCAATTGCCTCTTGAATATGACTTTCCAGCTTTACTAGTTGATCGAGAGTTTGGCGTCCCTTTCGGAAGCCGCACTGCTCGTCAACTAGTAAATTACTGGAATTTAAAAAATGCAATAGCCTACTGTTAACAATTCTTTCCATGACCTTGCATAAGCAACTTGTCAACGCAATTGGTCGGTAGGAGATGGCAGTTCTGGGATTACCCCCTCCTTTCAGTACAGGAATGATGTGGGCGAAGTGCCATGAGTTTGGAAAAGTGTGGCTTTTCCAAATTTCATTGTACACTTCTAGCAACTTAATCATGTCATCATGATTAAGATGCTTCATCATCTCATATCGAATCTCATCGGGGCCCGGGGATGTTCCTCTACAGGCTTCTAGGGCTCGGACAAGCTCATTCATTGTTAGGTCTTTATTATAAACAAAGTCATCTCCTGTGGCAAAGTGAATAGGCTGCAGCTCAGCGGCTTCCTTGGTGGGCAGGAAAGCAGGATGGTAGTTTGCCGAGCTGCTTGTATAAGAGAACTGCCTGGCGAGTACATTAGCAATGTCTTTTGGTGAATCGAAATTTGTTCCCTCGTGGATGATGTTTTTAATTTTGCAGGATGTTTTGTTTTTATTAATTTTTTTGACAGTGGACCAAACCTCTGATATTTTTGTATTACTATTTATTGTAGAGACAAAGCTACGCCAGGAGTCTCTTTTAGCTTGTCTAATTACTCTACGAGCCCTAGCTCTTGCTTGTTTGTAATTGCAAAAGTTCTCATTAGTGATGTTATTTTGGAAAAGCCTGTAGGCCTTATTGCGTCGGCACAGCGCCCTGCGGCAATCTGGTGTCCACCATGGAACTCTATGCTTAACGCTATCTGTCGAAGTTTTAGGAATGGATAGCAAAGCTGCTTCTAAAATCGAATTCTGAATATTGTTTACTTTATCATCAATGGTTTCTCCAACAAGTTCGAGCTTGACGCTCCTTGTGAAGGCGACCCAGTCTGCTCTGTTTACCTTAAATTTAGGCGCTGAAGGCGTTCTTGCTGTGTCGCATGAATATTCAATCAAAATAGGAAGGTGATCGCTTCCCAACGAGTCATCAATGGTGTGCCACAGGCACTTGGCTGCTACTGATGAAGAGACCAGTGATAGGTCAATATAGCTCAAATTCCCGGTATTATCGTCTACCCGCGTCGGGCTACCATCGTTCAGAAGGACTAAATCAGAATCGTTAATCAGCTTAACTACTTGCTCACCTCTACCATCCGCCCGCAGGGAACCCCATAATGTATGATGAGCATTAAAATCACCTAAAATTACTTTATTTTGTGGCAGACTATCCTGAAGAGCAAAGAGCTCATCATAAATTACCACTTTATCAGGGGGACAATAAACCGAACATGTAGCCAGATACGTGTTATTGATTTTTACTTTGCATGCGACAACCTCCAAAGTAGAATCAATAATCACTTCTGTAAAAGGGAGGCTTTGGTGGATGTACATGGCGACTCCGCCTCCACCCCTACCCTCACGATCCTTCCGACACAAATGGTAGTTTCTGAGTGATACGACCTCGTCACAGACGAGGTTGTTTAAGTGTGTTTCTTGTAAGACTATAATATCGGGAGCATAGGATGAGGCTAATAATCTGAGGTCATTTACTTTAGATCTAATACTTCGACAGTTCCATTGTATAATGGTTAACGCGATGATTACGTGTTATGGGGTTTGGAAGTGCCTTGTCCGCCAGTTTTAATTTTCTTTTTCTGGGAGGGAGGTTCGTCCTCCTCTCCCTCGCTACCCAGGGGCCTTCCATGGGTATTTTTGGAGACACTAGCCTCCATGTCCTGCGTCTCGCTGCCAGGGAGACGCCCGGTGGAGGATGATCTACTTCGAGAAGCAGACCAAACACCTGACGAAGTCCTAGCAGGAGCCGCCTGGACGAGAAGGTGCGATCCAGACTGTGTTTTGGTATCATCCTCCTTATGATGCTGCTGCTTTTGCTGGGTTGATTCAGCAATTTGTTGAATTGTATCTTTCAATTCTTTGATTTGACTCATTAATTCCTTGACCGTTTCCTTTAATTCAGCAATTTCTTTATCCTTAGCTGCAAGTTCCTGACTGATGCCGTTTGCACTGGAAGTGTTGTTAGTTGCTGCTGAAGCGTAGGAAGTATTGGGTTTGCTGGTCAAACCTTCAACTTTCCTCTTGGCTTCACGGTAACTAACATCATGTCCTCTCATGTATGCTAATATTTCAGTCTCCTTCTTCAAGCTGCTGCACTCGGCAGAGCCAGATTGATGGGGACCTCCACAGTTAGCACACTTGAGCGTATTCTCAGTACATACAGCAGTGTCATGATCTCCAGTACATTTACCACAAGTAAATTTATTGGTATCCTTATCATTGCATCGTAATGAGGTGTGTCCAAATTTTTGGCATCTATTACAGCGCATAGGTTTTTGAATGTAAGGTCGCACTTGGACACGTTCATATCCAACCGTGACATACTCAGGAATTTTACTTGAAGCAAAGGTCAAAAAGCACAATCCGGTTTTTGTTCGCACATTCCCGTCTTTCTTGGTCATGCAGTTCACGTCCACTACGCTTTGGTCCTTCATATTTTCCAGAATTTCACTCTCCTCCATTGTCCTCAAATCCCTGCTAAAGATTACTCCCTTGCAGGTATTGGGGCCAATGGGGATAGTTACGTTAACCTTCAAATCATGAATCTGCGTCAGTTTAAGCAAGTCCTTAATCTGGGAGTTGAATTGCACTTTTACAAGGAGGCTACCATCTCGCAATTTCTTGACAAAATCAAAATCGCCGTCCACTTGACCATCAAGGACCTTCTTGATGATGAAGGGGCTCACATTCAAAAGCGATTGATTTTCATTCACGCATTTGAAAGTCAGATACCTTGCATTCTGTGGAGGGATTGAAAAAAATCGTCGTTCTCGTTTGTCAGCAGTAGGGGTTCCGTTGTTCAAGGTCGCATTAGTCTTAGAGGAGTCATGGGTCGTCCCCCCTCCTTGAGGAGGAGGAGGGTTAGCCGAGGAATCGCACATGCTGGGTATCGGACCGAGTCCGACCCCTGGGCCCGTGCCCGTTGTCCTGAAGGGACCAGTTAACCCTTAACTATCGTTGATCAACCTAACAGCAATAGCTAAGAGAAGAGTGTGGCAGTTTCCGTCCTCTACCCCCCCAGTGGAAGCCTGGTTGCGTTCTCCAGTACCAAAGAGGGATCGAGACACCTCCTTACCGCCGAACTTGCCTAGTGCGAAGGGCGGTAATTCGATGCCCACCCCCCAAGCGAATACGGGAGCCCACAAGGGTACTCCGGTAGGCTCAGGGAAGTCACATGAAGAGAGGAAGAGAATTCAGAATAAAGAAAAGGTGCGCCCAAAGGACGCCCCAGACTACTGGGCCTCCCTACCCAGGGGTCAAAGCCCGTAAGGGCTGCCCTGGTGTAGAAGAGAGCTGCGGGTCTGAGGTGGGGTGCTGACTACGCCTACTGTAGTCTCGTGTGACCTGCAAAATCAATGCACTGAAGGTGCAGGCAAAGCACAAAATGCTGAAAAAATCAGATTTACTCTAAGTAAATTACGTTATAAACTCAGAAGCAATAGCGCCGAGCGAGACGAGAGGCCCCGGACACCAGGGTAGCTCCTGTGGCACAAGGCTTGGGTCTATTGCTGCTGCGTCTGAAAAGAGAGAGGTCCGAGCTGGTCAAAGTCTCGTACACGAGTGGGCCCGAGTATACTGTGCGGCCCCCTTTTAAAGGTAGAGGGCGCGCACGCTCTCTGTGAACAAGTTATATCTAAATGTCCCCGTTAACAAGTAAATAAGGATAAAAATAATTAGAAGATAAAATGAAAGCTAAAAGATTAAGAAGTGACAAACAAAAGTACAGATATAAAAGAATAAAAAAAAAGTAACAGACGAAATGCTAAAGAAAACAGAAAACTGGAAAACGGGGGTAACTTAAGAAAGACAAAGTAAAATGAGGACGAGGTCAAAAGATTTAAACGAATTCACACATGCGCACACATAACACAACATAAAAAGGCAAACTGATCATAAAAAGGCAAACTGAACATAAAAAGGCAAACTGAACATAAAAAGACAAACTGAACATAAAATGGCAAACTGAACATAAAAAGGTAAAACTAGAATTACTGGATTGTCAATATTCTCTTTAAGGTATATTCAGGTGCCGGAGAGGCAGCCGCAATCACTGAACCCGATGAAAGTCTACGGGCCACCGGCAAACATAATGAAATGAGAGAGGCCTATGTCCTGCAGTGAAATATATATACAAATATATACATATATATAATATATATATATATATATATATAGATATATATAAATATACATATATATATATCATATAAATACATATATGTTTATATAAACATATATATTATATAAATGCATATATATATATAAATATATAAACATATATATATATTATATATATAAACCATATATATACTGTTGATATATATACATATATAAATACAGACACACAAACACACACATATATGTATGCATATATGTATGCGTGTGTATATAGATGTGTCTATATATATATATATATATATATATATATATATGTGTGTGTGTGTGTGTGTGTGTGTGTGTGTGTGTGTCTATATGTATATATGTCTATATGTATATATATATGTGTCTATATGTATATATGTATATTTGTATATATGTGTCTGTGTGTATATATGTCTATATATATATGCATATATATGTAAGTTGGAATAATGCAATACCGCATTGATATAGATATATAGCAATCCTCCCTGACCTGGCCTCGAACCTAGGTCACTCTGGGTATGAGACCGGAGGGCCAGTGCTAAACCAACCATGCCACACGACCCACTAAAAGGAGTGTGAAAAATAGGATCTAACTAGCTCCATAGACATTACCTATCTACTCATACATGAGTAATGATAGCGAGGTTTTACACACACTCCCCGTGGGCACTCGCTGGAAATTGATTTAGAAATTCGAAACCGAAGTTAGATATACTGATATGTGTATATATATGAAAGTTGGAATAATGCAATACCGCATTGATATAGATATATAACAATCCTCCCTGACCTGGCCTCAAACTTTCATATATACACACCTCAGTATATCTGACTTGGGCCCTCCACCAGTACAACCTCTTACGGATCATCTCTGCTTTGTTACTCAAGTTTAACAATTGGTTTTAAAGGAAACCCTATTACTATCCAGATTATTATTCAAATTCATACCCACAAAATAAAAAAATAAAAATGATAAAGATAAAAATATGAAACATAGAAGAAAATATAAATAAGCAAAATAATGCATGCAATATAAATCCACCGTTTTAATTGCCCCCTAGCTCAGTGCATCTTGTGACCAATAATCGCTAGTAATGTTCACACTTTTCTACATCTCACGTAACAGGTGTTTGTAGCTGCGTCCTCACTTTTCCTCACTTTTCTTCTTCATCTCCTTGCGCATCTCTCCTCACACCTATGGCCTCTTAGAGTCGCTCCTTCCGCCTTACGCCTCACGCCTCACGAGTGAGGCGTGTGTGTGTGTGTGTGTGTGTGTGTGTGTGTGTGTGTGTGTGTGTTTGCATATATATATATTTATATATATATTTATATTTATGTATGATATATATATATAGATAGATAGATAGATAGATGTATACGCATACAGACACACACACGCACACGTGTGTGTGTTTATATATATATACATATATACATATATATATATATATATATATATATATATATATATGACACAAAGACAAACACAGTAACGTGTACACAAAGATGAAAGGAAAACCGCCACAGTAAGAAAATAAAATTGAAATGTAACGTTTCGAACTCTTCACGAGTTCCTCTTCAGACGAATGATAAACCATTCATTCGTCTGAAGAGGAACTCGTGAAGAGTTCGAAACGTTACATTTCAATTTTATTTTCTTACTGTGGCGGTTTTCCTTTCATATATATATATATATATATAGATAGAGAGAGAGAGAGAGAGAGAGAATTATTGAAATAACCACAGATATCCAGGAATGGAAAAAGTGGCTATTTCTTTAATTTGGGCAACTTTCCTAACCTGCTTTAAACATACTGTAGGGGAGGGAAGTTCAAATTTATAGGCCTATTTCACAAGAAGGAAATGGATTAATTCATATTACAATACAATACAAATGTTTGTGGAATTATGGAAAGCCATATGTATGCTATGCAACACATAGATCTAAATACATCAAACATCAACCAGAGATGTCTTCGAGAGTAAGTGCATATGGGTAAATGGGCAGCAATAAATCTAGGGTATTTCCTTGGAATTTTATTTTTCAAGTCTTTGCATGTAGATCAGCTTTTTTGAGTCACCAACACAAGGTATGTCACTCTACATTCGGAGGAG
>NC_061855.1:12641978-12671978 GCF_019202785.1 Penaeus chinensis | reverse complement strand
GACTATGGCATTATTGTTTCTACCCTTTCCCGTATGGGTAGACTCAACGCCTGGAAGAACATTCCACGCAGCTGATGGATCCAAAGGAGCGACATAGACCGGTTTGCCACTAGCGACGTCGCAGGAATTGCCAGAACGAGATCGCCACGGACAATGAACTCCGTAGTTCACAATGTTTATTAATGTAAAGATGAAATGAAAGTCTGGCCATAAAGTAAAGTTTAAATGGAAATAAAAGCAAAGCCAAATCAATAAAACATGTAAGTAAAGTTATACGAAATATCACCGAAGAGATATAAAGTAAAAATAAAGTAAACGAATTAACTAAGAAAAAGAATTATGTGAACAAATAATTATTGGCAGAGACAAAATGTGCGTTTAGTTCATAAAGCGTTTAAGAACAGGCATACAACATAAAATAGTAGATGTATGGATAAAAATGAGCAGCAACTATTTATCCTTTTAGAATGAATCTATGACGGTTGTGACTGTAAAGTTCCTTGGCAGGAGAAAGAAA
The DNA here is from genome assembly GCF_019202785.1 of Penaeus chinensis. Lineage (NCBI taxonomy): Eukaryota > Metazoa > Arthropoda > Malacostraca > Decapoda > Penaeidae > Penaeus > Penaeus chinensis. The sequence continues at coordinate 12,671,461 of NC_061855.1, read as the reverse complement.
CGCGTCCGTGTCTCGGAGCAGACATTTATTTTTCTTGCTCTGTATGTGCGAAAAATACTGTCGCGTTTGTTTCGCGAAAGGCAAATTATTGCGGCCGTTTGTTTCGTGCGGTACGCTGCTGTTCGCATTTATCATACAAATAAATACCTGGCTCGGATATTTAAGAACAAGTAAAAGACTTACTAAAAGACATTGTAAAAATTATAAAAGAATGAAACTGAGATGTAAAAAACAAGCATTGTGCCGAGTTCTGTGGCACTGACCATCAGCTGGTAGGATGCTACCCTATGGGTCCACTTTAAACTCTTTGTTCCTCTAGTGGTTACTCTAGGGTGTTTCACTCGGACAGCCTAAGTGGGGAGGAGTGTGCCCAAGGGTTTGCTACAGCAGTCTCTGACTCTGTGGGAGTCCTTCAAGTGTGAAACACTCAAAGCAGCGCAGGAGTCCATTGGTGTACGCCCTAGGGCAATGTAGAATTACATATCCCTGGAGACATGGGAGGCCACTGTAGCGTGTCATATGGCTCGGCTGAATGGCAATCAGGACTTGCACCATTCCTTGGTGCATAGGGCTCGGACACTGCTGAGAAGGAACAAGGAACAATACAATTCATCGGGAATCTTGCTGAGGAGGCTGAAGGCCATTTCTTGGTAAATAAACTTTACCCTGTCTACCGAGCCCTGAGAAAACTGAACTCTAAGGGAATTCCCACACGGATCATTGACCTAATAGCAAGCATATATATCAGTACTGAAAGTGCTACAAATTGTGGTAGGGGCCTGTCGAATTTCTTCCTTGTTAATTCAGGGCTGTGTCCTTGCACCAACACTTTTCATCACCTGCATGAACTGGATGATGGGCAGAGCTACTATCGAAAGTCAGTGTGGAGCAACACTGGGCAATATCAAGGTCACACTTTGTCGGCGATGTTACTATCCTATCTGAGTTTCCGGAATTATTGGTGACAGTTCCTGATGCATTTAGCAAAGAGGTGAAGCCCTTGGGCCTAGAGGTCTCCTGGACCAAGACCAAGATTTAGGACTTAGGCCTGTTAGGGAAACCCAATCAGTCGATTCATGCTTGCAGTGAGGATATTGAAGTCACAGAGAACTTTACATACCTTGGTAGCTTAGTCCATGCCTCAGACCAAGAAGTCAGTAGATGGATTGGTCTGGCAGCAGGAGCCATGAACTCAATCAGCAAGAGTATTTGGAGGTGATGGTATCTATGCAGAAGGACCAAGCTATATATCTTCAAGGCCTTGACACTGCCGGGTTTGCTCTATGGAAGCTGAACCTGGATGCTATCTACTGCCTTGGATTCTTGTCTTGATACGTTTTGTAACAAGTCTCTTCACCGGATCATAATGAACAGTTGGTAGGACCTGTATCCAACCGATGGTTACACTGTGAGACTGGTATGGAGCTTGTTGCTTGCATAATCTGGGATCACCAATTTAGGCTATATGGGCACCTAGCTCATTTTCCTGTGGATGACCCTGCCCATCACGTTGTCTCTCTGTGAGACAATCTTGGGTAGAGGAGGCCCGTGGAACGAATTAAGAGGTCATGGCTGTGGCAGCTCCACAAGACCTGTTGCAAGGAGTTAGAATGGGCCGAGGGCCTACCTGGAGACTCACAATGAGGAACCCTCATGCCTTCAAGCGAAGGGTGGATGTGGCCATGTGCCCCAGTCGGCGTTAGCCCCTTGATGATGATGATGATAATATATATTTATACATATTTATGTGTATGTATATAAACGTTTGCGTATGTATATTTATATATATGGATAGATAGATATATAAATATTCATGTATATATCATATACATTAAATACATATATACATATATGTATATGCACAAATATATGTATATGTATACATAGATATATATATCTATAGAAGGCCACCACCAGTCGAAATCGTCTATAGCATTACTGTCACTACCCTCTCCCGTATAGTTAAATCAATGCCTTGACGAAAGAATGTGAGGAGCAAGCTGTAGCCCATGCAGCAGGTTCCCTCCCTCCACGTAGCTGATGAATCTAAAGGAACGGCATAGATCGATACAGTTTCTGGGGTTGCCAGAACTGCCTGAGAGATTCGGACTCCGGATTTTCCTCAGGGATGACTCACAAAGCCTTTTTCATCTTAAAGATACCACAAGACAGTGGATTGTTTTGTATAGGGTGAACTCCCATAGCCTTTGACCATGCACGGACTGAACTACAAGGCAACAATTGTTTTGTATAGAGTATCTATATGTGTGTGTGTGTGTGTGTGTGTGTGTGTGTGTGTGTGTGTGTGTGCATATGAATGCATATACATATATATATATATGTGTGTGTGTGTGTGTGTGTGTGTGTGTGCATATAAATACATGTTTATTATTGTAGTGTACGGCTGCGCACTCGCCGACTCTAAGGTCGATCTCGCCTGGACAGACATCGTCCTCGGGCGCCGAGTGGTTGAGGCCACATGCCTGCCTCCTCTACCACGGAACAAAAGACGTGGGGAACTCTACGATGCTGCCATTGACTGGGATGAAACGTCCCGGGCTCCGCTTCCACCGACGATGCGGGTGCACTCGCTGTGCACCCGCACGAGGCTGGTGCTTCACCCGCCATTTACGCCTCGCCCACGTGATTCTAGTGCGACTTCATAAGCCGTGACCAAAGCCATACGAGCCGCCAAATACAGTGTTAAGAACTAATGTGAATATGGTTATAAAAATAACCAAAGAACGTATTTTCAACCAAGTCTCGTTTTTTTTCTTTTCGCGCCATGCTTATGGGGAAGACAGTTCGGTCCTGACTTCTATGCTGGACAGTGGTTCCGCTCCCGGTATTGTGCTCGCTTTGGATTTACCTTGCTGTGGATTTGCCTCGCTTCACGCCAGAATTAACGAATCCGTGATTTGTTTTGCAAAATAAGTATTCTTATGGTTGTGTGTGGAAGACACCTGGTCTCTGTTGGACTTTGGCGTGTGTCATGCTGCATTACTACTTGCAGGGTGCACTCTCTTCCACAAAAACCCAAAGCAGCCCTTTGATCACAAAGGATCAGAGCATAAAAGGACCACTCACTTAGAAGGAACACTGCTTGAGGATCCGTACCTCCAGTGTGCCATTTACTAATTTAAGCTGAGTTATTACTTAGTTTTTTTTTTTTGTTGTTGTTGTTGTTTTACCGATTGGTTGTTTCTTTGTTCTTTTTCCTTTCCCCCAGCTTGAGGATCCGTACCTCCTGGGAGAAAGATCTTCCACATTCTCGCCCGTATTTTAAGGGCCGTTTCCGCTTATCTTTGCCGTTCTTTTGTTTATTGTTTTTACTTTGCCTTGGTCGATTCCTGCCTGTCCTTGTGGGTGTTCAGGCAGTCTTCGTGATATGACCTTTAGGTGTTTTATTGTTTTACTTGGCTTCCGCCGCTAAGTAAATTTCTTCGTACAAGTTTTTATCTCGTTAACTACACAAGTGTTTTTATTCAGAGTTCCTCAGCACTATATATATAATTTTTTTTTGTTTGTTTGTTAATCTCCATTCTGGGTTGGAAATTAATTTGTTTGAAATAGTGTTTGGTGTATTTGTTTGTGCTTACACTCTGTTTAAAAATACTTATAGAGTTGGGACGCCAACTTAGGGGTAAATGTTCGTGAGTAATTTTGTTTTTACATCTGGTGTTGATTTCCACGTACATCACCCCGCTGTGATTAAATTGGTGATGTACGCAACTATCAAAATTTCTCATGACTGAATTACTTGTAGACCTCCTTAAAGAGTGTAACCTGTCAAATGAATATCATACCGTCATAGAACTTTTACTCAGTCCCAGTCAGGAAAACAAATGACATCCGTGTTAAGTTCTGGTTTTGAATAAAGCTGAATGCTTAACGTTCTTGGATTTGGGTCTCCTAAACAGCACATTGCTGGTTACTCTATCTCGCAACCCTGAAAGGCTGTAAAAAGGCTAGATGAATCAGAGTATATTAAGCTGATATTCTAGAATAGATCATAACTTTGCTACACCTGGGTTCCCACTTCCAGCAGGTGGATGCTCAATCCGAAGGGAAGAGGAAGAATTCTATGATCTTGCTTTTTCTTCCATACACGTCCACGCAGACGCTCAGCCTACGCTATCTCCCTTTTCACATTTACACACTTACACATCCAACATTCAGCACACACATTCTGTATTTTCCTTCCACCCTCTTCTCATACAACATTCACACCCCCATACACAACACACACGGTTCCCGAACCTACTAATCGGGTGGTGGCAGCGTGACGTAGGCCTGGAACCTTACATCTGTTCACTGCAGACGAATCTTTTCCTGAATAGTTTTATTCTTATTCTCGGTCGAGCCCGAACTAAACCAGATACATAAAAATCTACTTGGTCTACGCCCCGCTACAACTGTCTTTTTGGTAGGCAGCGGTGGGATAGAACATTATTTTTATTATAAAGTGCCTGGTCAAGCCTTTGTGCAATCCATCGCAAGCCAAGTAACAGGTTGCAGAGTAAGTGCTGGTACGCAAAATGCCTCGTACACGCAATAGCGCTTTAGGAGAACCCACTAATGAGTCCTCGGGTTCCTCCGCAAACACCCTCCTTGAGGTCCCCGACTTTCCTCGAGGAGATAACTCTCAACCCCATGACCACTTCTCGCTCTCGATGTACGAGGAACTGGTGGATAAATTTGAGCGGCTCAATTTTCGGTTCGGTATCCTGGAAGGGCAGTACGCCAATATCGTGCGATTACTGGAGCCCAGGACATCCGAACCTCCCTCTCCCTCTCGACCACCAGCTGCGGCCTCTGCATCGCAGGCGGAAGCGGGGGTGCATACGGTCACGACTGACCACATCGTCTCAGCGAGTCCCCGTCAACCCACGTCCGCTGGACCAGGGCATAACCCTACGCGACCCGATCCCGCCTTACAGGGCGGAGGTCCCAGCCAGCCAGCCTCTTCGGAGGAATCAGGAGTTGGAAACCTGGTTGCGACACGTTGAGCAGGCCCATCCTTACGGGACGGATGAGGCTCTGATCCGCGCCGCCCGTGCTAGCTGCAGGGGGACGGCGGACATCGTCATTAACTCCCCAGTTTTCGACGGGATTGGGACATGGGACGAGTTTAAGGAGAACCTTCGACAACGTCTCCGGGGGACGTGCTCGTCAATGGAGTACCTACGGCATTTGGGGTCGTACGTACTTGATGACACTTCCCCTAGGGACTTTTATCTCGCGGTCGAAACCATGGTTTACCAAGGTATGCGGGATTATCCTGGGGAACTCGGACCAGCTGAACCTCTGATGCGGAGAACTTTTCTCCAGGGACTCCCACCCTGGCTGCGGGAAAAGATCCTGCTGGTAGAGGATCAGCCGCTTTACCGAGTGGTCGAAGCAGCCCAAAAAGTCTGGTACCATCGTCACTATGCTGGGAGGGTAGAGAAACCCTTGGTCAGTTTTTCGAGCGAGTCAGGGCCTAAACTTCGCTCCTCTACTCCTCTTGAGGGTCGATCCCCGGCAGCGTAGTCCATCAGGTGACTACGCATGATGCTTCCGAGTGTCGTGCGGTGCGGGAGGGTAATCAGTGCACCCGGTGTGGCCGCCGAGGGCATGTGGCTGGACGGTGCTTTTTTCGTACAGAACAGCGTAGCGCACCGCCTGACAGAACGCAACAACCACAACCACAACCACAACGAACCAGAGATAGTGATGATGGTGGACGCCATGAATCTGTGACTCGGGGAGCGGAGCTCCCCGAGTCACAGATTCAGGCGGGACGGCCGCTGTTGAATTGTGTGGTTGCTGGGACTAAGGTCCTGGCTTTTCTTGATTCAGGAAGTGAGGCAACGGTGGTGAAGGAATCCTGTTTCAGGAGGATTTCCAACGCCCCGCTCTCACCTCACCCGCGTGGTCTCAAGGGGGCATCTGGGGCCGCGTTGGACATCAAGGGCAGGGCAACCCTTGAGTTTAATTTTTCCCGAGCCTGTAAGTGCCGGCATTCGGTGGTCGTGGTGGACGACGACACCAAGTTTCCAGCCGAGGTGCTTATAGGTGTAGATTTGCTACGAAGATTTAATTTTAAGTTGAATCTCTCCCCTGCTCCAGGGGCTAGTTTTGCTACCTTCAACGGGGCCCGACTCAGTGTTTCATTTTCGGGTGCCGGGTCCCTCGGTATCCCGACATACCACGAACCAGTGACCGTAATACGTTGCTGTAGTACGGGCGACGGGGACCGAGAAGGTGCGGTGAAATGCGCGCGGAGAGTCACTTGTCCTCCGTGGACAGGGCGATTCGTGCGATGTCTTGTAAACGGCGGGAAGGACAGACTGGCTTGTGTTGAGAGCGACACTGCCAAGATTCTGGTACCTCGTTCGTTGGTGGACCTCTCCCTACCGGAGGTTGACGTTTGGGTCGTCGATGATCAGGGAGCTCCGATTGAGATCGAGCAAGGATTCGTCCTCGGCTATGCGGCGATCGTGGAGCAGGTTTCACCTAATCGTCTTGAATACGACGCGGAATCTAGGGACCAGGATTCCGGCGTCAACATGGAAGATGTGGGCTTATGCTTCGGGGATAGTCGGGGAGCTTTGGGTATGGCTTCCCCGACTCCCATCGATGATGGAAACGAACCGGGTGTTCTGATGGCGGGCTTTGAGGACCGGTTCGATTTCACATATGGACTTAATGACTTTGGCTACAACACGGATGAGTTTGAGGTCTTCCCTGTGTGTTCTTTCGAGAACGAGGAACTTCCCTCATCCGTAGGGGTGGCTGGTGTTCCCCGGGTGGATCTTGCTCACCTGTCGTCAGTTCAACGTGAACAGGTCATCCAGGTACTTGATCGTTACCCGGATCTGTTTAACGAAGGGCTGCCTCCGGGTGTGGTGCCGCACATGAAGCATAAGATCAAAACCACGGACGACCAACCTGTCCGTGTGAAACAATGGCGCCTCCCGGAGAGTACACGGCAGTACATCCGTGCGGAGTGCGACAAGATGCTTTCTTGTTCTCCATGGCTCTCTCCCGTTGTGCTTGTGAAAAAGAAGGACGGTACGACACGCTTTTGCGTCGACTACCGTGCCTTGAACGCGAAAACGGTTGCTGACGCTTACCCCATACCAAGGATGGATGCTGCCATTGATCAGCTGGCGGGTAAATCTTGGTTTAGCGTCCTCGACGCCAAAAGCGCCTACTGGACCGTTGAGGTGGATGAGAGAGACCGAGAAAAGACGGCTTTTTCGGACGGCTCCCGTCTCTTTCAGTTCTCGCGTATGCCTTTTGGATTGACGACGGCTCCGTCAACTTTCCAGAGGGCTATCGCCGCTGTTCTCAACCCGGTGTTGGGCCACCACGCGCTGGCATATCTCGACGACGTCGTGATATACAGCGCAGGGTTTGAGCAGCACCTATCCCACCTCGATGCCGTGTTGCAGTTACTCGCTGGAGCGGGGTTCAGGCTTAACCTCGCCAAGTGTCGCTTCGCGTATGCCTTTTGGATTGACGACGGCTCCGTCAACTTTCCAGAGGGCTATCGCCGCTGTTCTCAACCCGGTGTTGGGCCACCACGCGCTGGCATATCTCGACGACGTCGTGATATACAGCGCAGGGTTTGAGCAGCACCTATCCCACCTCGATGCCGTGTTGCAGTTACTCGCTGGAGCGGGGTTCAGGCTTAACCTCGCCAAGTGTCGCTTCGCAACCGACACTTTTCGCTTTCTTGGCCACCTGATTACACCGGCCGGTGTTTTGCCTGACCCCGATAAAGTTACAGTGATGCCTCGGGCACGGCGATCGGTGCTTGTCTCATGCAACTGGATAAGGATGGAGAACTCCATCCAGTTGCATACTTTTCTCGGAAGCTAAGGGACGCCGAGACCAGGTATCCGACCATCGACCTGGAAGCTCTCGCTGTGGTTGAGAGCGTTAGGCATTATCACCCTTACCTGTATGGGAGACGGTTCCGTATCTTTACAGATTACAGACCGTTGGTATCTGTCTTCCGAAAGCCAACAGCATCGGTAAGGATGACACGATGGGCACACGAACTGACATTCTACGACTTCGAGCTTTTCTATAAACCAGGTCGCGTACATTACGTCCCTGACTTGCTCAGTCGTCAGATCGCGCCCATTGCTGACCTTGACAGCCCCTTATTGCAGCCCGACGATCTCCCTCTGGCGGCAGCTTATATGAACCATGGGACCCTGGGTCTGACTGGGACGAGTAGAGGGCAAGTCACTCTTCCTTAGCTTCCGCTCGCCATTATCTTCCTTCTTTCAGAGCCCCAGTGGAATGCATGCTGTCCCGTGTCAATTACCAGTCTTTCCCATAACACAACCCTTTATGGCTTGGATCCTAACACGCTTGCAGCCTGTTCTCTTTCAGAGCCTCGCCTTCATCCTGGCCGTGGAATCAGGATTAGTCTTGACGGTAGCCAACCCGATGACACGTTACTAATCCCGTCTTTTCCCTGCTAATCTAGCCATATTCAGTCATCCTGTTTCTCCTACTTCTTTCTAATCTATTTTCTACTTTTCAGATCATCTCCAGATGGACGGCAGCCGGGCCTAGCAGCCAGCTTCTGTTCTGTGGAGTGATCCTACGTCTGATAGTTCACACCCGAACTTGAGCCACGCGGGATTTCTTGTTTTCTTACCTCTCTGGCAGGGTCACACTGTCGTCACCAATGTCCTGGATGTCTGCAAGACCCTGTGCAGATAAGAATTTATTAATTTTAAGTTTAACCAAGCTATGCTTCGTCTTTAGGACTCAGTCCCGAGAGTCCTCTTAGAGCGATTAAATACCCCGATCGACAGTGTCCCGGAGCTGAGGTCGGTACGCTTTTTCCCCATGACGGGAACGTAGAGTTGGACTTTGTACAGACCTGTAGGAATCTATCTTTTCTACGGAGTATTCTTATAAATAGCACCCTTTCCTATCATCCTCTTAACCTTCTTCTCTACCTTTCCTATCCTAGTAGTATAGTACAACACCAGGTTTTGTTTGGCTTCATAGCGCCTTGGCGCCTTACACCTTTTAACACATGTTATTATTTGTATTTTTGCAATTTTGTTTGTGTATCTGTGCCTATAGAATTGGAGTTCCACCAGCTTCATCATGTTTCCGTTTTTGTTTTGTTCTTTTATTTTGTATGTTGTTCACGTTATTAAGCTTAAGGTATTTCTTAGTTTTAAGGTCTAATCTTAGTCCTCGTTTTATACTATTTAATCGTCGAGGTTCGTCTACTAGCTTCTCAGAGCAATGACATTCCAGAGCTGTTTCAGGACCGAACCCATGACTTCATGTCATTGCCTCCATGGAGGTCTCTCTGTTTGGGTAAGCTCTAATGATCCCTTTAACAGGTCGCCTGAGAAAGCTGTAACTGTACATATGGAGATGTTACATCTCCCTCGACACCCACTAATTAATCTTAAGCCAGATCCTCCACTGGATCCTCTCGGCGCTGTACATAAGGTCGTGTGTCACTTATGCACTTAGTAATGTAGTGTGTTAGAACACACCGGGCCCAAAGAATAAAACCAGTATGTCTAATACACTCTTGTGTCCGCAGAGATGACGCTTCGAGGGCTTCCAAGGGGTTCCGCCCCCCTCGGGTCTAAGGCGATTCGTTCGCCAGCTCTCTTACTCAGGTGATGGTGCCAAGTTGATAACGACTCCAGCTGATGTTCCGCACTGGCGTGCGGGCGCATCCCCATGATGCACCCGCCTTCCGATGTTCCGCACTGGCGTGCGGGCGCATCCCCATGATGCACCCGCCTTCCGAGATACCGCACTGGCGTGCGGGCGCATCCCCATGATGCACCCGCCTTCCGATGTTCCGCACTGGCGTGCGGGCGTATCCCCATGATGCATCCGCCTTCCGATGTTCCGCACTGGCGTGCGGGCGCATCCCCATGATGCACCCGCCTTCCGATGTTCCGCACTGGCGTGCGGGCACATCCCCATGATACACCCGCCTTCCGATGTTCCGCACTGGCGTGCGGGCGCATCCCCATGATGCACCCGCCTTCCGAGATTCCGCACTGGCGTGCGGGCGCGTCCCCGTGATGCACCCGCTTTCTGACGTTCTGCACTGGTGTGCGGGTGTACTTTGTACGACCGCCTTTCCGATGTCCCCGTGACGAGCGGGCGCGCTCCACATGCGCACCCGCCTTAGGATAGATCCTGCCGAGATGATGGACACTGAGATGTTCGCCGACGTGATAGTCTTTGCCCTCTGCACTGCGTCAGAGCCGACTTTCGCTCTGTCCATAACTGCGTCAGAGCCGACTGTTGCTCTGGTTCCTGAGACCTTCCGGGCACCTTTGCTTCTGTCTCTCGATCGTACCTCACGAGAGATGGAACGAGTACCTCGCAGACACACCTGTTATTTAAGTAGTCTCTCCTGCGATACTCGTCTTTCCCGTCCCCTTCTTAGGCGACGCACTGCCCGGGGGAGGTGTTGTAGTGTACGGCTGCGCACTCGCCGACTCTAAGGTCGATCTCGCCTGGACAGACATCTTCCTCGGGCGCCGAGTGGTTGAGGCCACATGCCTGCCTCCTCTACCACGGAACAAAAGACGTGGGGAACTCTACGATGCTGCCATTGACTGGGATGAAACGTCCCGGGCTCCGCTTCCACCGACGATGCGGGCGCACTCGCTGTGCACCCGCACGAGGCTGGTGCTTCACCCGCCATTTACGCCTCGCCCACGTGATTCTAGTGCGACTTCATAAGCCGTGACCAAAGCCATACGAGCCGCCAAATACAGTGTTAAGAACTAATGTGAATATGGTTATAAAAATAACCAAAGAACGTATTTTCAACCAAGTCTCGTTACTTGAATGGCGTTGAAGTCTCCGAGAAAAAAATAGAGATTTATTTATTTTCTTAGTCCAATACCGTAGAGAGTTACAGCCCGAAATGCACAATTTTCACGCAAATTGTACATTAACAGTTCTCCTATGTATTCTTTCCTTTATTATTATTTGTTTAATATTCTATCTCTTTGGCGACGCTTCCACAGTGTCAATATAACCCCTGAAGAGAGTAATGGTTATTACATATTTTGGGTGTTTGTTTTTCTCCCCCTCTCTCTTTTCATGGTAGTTCGGGTCCTTTGGGTTGTTTGGACTACCGAACTATCGGGTTGGTCTTCCAAAGCTTTGCCTATCTTTTTCTTTTCGCGCCATGCTTATGGGGAAGACAGTTCGGTCCTGACTTCTATGCTGGACAGTGGTTCCGCTCCCGGTATTGTGCTCGCTTTGGATTTACCTTGCTGTGGATTTGCCTCGCTTCACGCCAGAATTAACGAATCCGTGATTTGTTTTGCAAGATAAGTATTCTTATGGTTGTGTGTGGAAGACACCTGGTCTCTGTTGGACTTTGGCGTGTGTCATGCTGCATTACTACTTGCAGGGTGCACTCTCTTCCACAAAAACCCAAAGCAGCCCTTTGATCACAAAGGATCAGAGCATAAAAGGACCACTCACTTAGAAGGAACACTGCTTGAGGATCCGTACCTCCAGTGTGCCATTTACTAATTTAAGCTGAGTTATTACTTAGTTTTTTTTTGTTGTTGTTGTTGTTTTACCGATTGGTTGTTTCTTTGTTCTTTTTCCTTTCCCCCAGCTTGAGGATCCGTACCTCCTGGGAGAAAGATCTTCCACATTCTCGCCCGTATTTTAAGGGCCGTTTCCGCTTATCTTTGCCGTTCTTTTGTTTATTGTTTTTACTTTGCCTTGGTCGATTCCTGCCTGTCCTTGTGGGTGTTCAGGCAGTCTTCGTGATATGACCTTTTGGTGTTTTATTGTTTTACTTGGCTTCCGCCGCTAAGTAAATTTCTTCGTACAAGTTTTTATCTCGTTAACTACACAAGTGTTTTTATTCAGAGTTCCTCAGCACTATATATATAATTTTTTTTTGTTTGTTTGTTAATCTCCATTCTGGGTTGGAAATTAATTTGTTTGAATTAGTGTTTGGTGTATTTGTTTGTGCTTACACTCTGTTTAAAAATACTTATAGAGTTGGGACGCCAACTTAGGGGTAAATGTTCGTGAGTAATTTTGTTTTTACATCTGGTGTTGATTTCCACGTACATCACCCCCGCTGTGATTAAATTGGTGATGTACGCAACTATCAAATTTCTCATGACTGAATTACTTGTAGACCTCCTTAAAGAGTGTAACCTGTCAAATGAATATCATACCGTCATAGAACTTTTACTCAGTCCCAGTCAGGAAAACAAATGACATCCGTGTTAAGTTCTGGTTTTGACTAAAGCTGAATGCTTAACGTTCTTGGATTTGGGTCTCCTAAACAGCACATTGCTGGTTACTCTATCTCGCAACCCTGAAAGGCTGTAAAAAGGCTAGATGAATCAGAGTATATTAAGCTGATATTCTAGAATAGATCATAACTTTGCTACACCTGGGTTCCCACTTCCAGCAGGTGGATGCTCAATCCGAAGGGAAGAGGAAGAATTCTATGATCTTGCTTTTTCTTCCATACACGTCCACGCAGACGCTCAGCCTACGCTATCTCCCTTTTCACATTTACACACTTACACATCCAACATTCAGCACACACATTCTGTATTTTCCTTCCACCCTCTTCTCATACAACATTCACACCCCCATACACAACACACACGGTTCCCGAACCTACTAATCGGGTGGTGGCAGCGTGACGTAGGCCTGGAACCTTACATCTGTTCACTGCAGACGAATCTTTTCCTGAATAGTTTTATTCTTATTCTCGGTCCAGCCCGAACTCAACCAGATACATAAAAATCTACTTGGTCTACGCCCCGCTACAACTGCCTTTTTGGTAGGCAGCGGTGGGATAGAACAGTATTTTTATTATAAAGTGCCTGGTCAAGCCTTTGTGCAATCCATCGCAAGCCAAGTAACAGGTTGCAGAGTAAGTGCTGGTACGCAAAATGCCTCGTACACGCAATAGCGCTTTAGGAGAACCCACTAATGAGTCCTCGGGTTCCTCCGCAAACACCCTCCTTGAGGTCCCCGACTTTCCTCGAGGAGATAACTCTCAACCCCATGACCACTTCTCGCTCTCGATGTACGAGGAACTGGTGGATAAATTTGAGCGGCTCAATTCTCGGTTCGGTATCCTGGAAGGGCAGTACGCCAATATCGTGCGATTACTGGAGCCCAGGACATCCGAACCTCCCTCTCACGCTCGACCACCAGCTGCGGCCTCTGCATCGCAGGCGGAAGCGGGGGTGCATACGGTCACGACTGACCACTCGTCTCAGCGAGTCCCCGTCAACCCACGTCCGCTGGACCAGGGCATAACCCTACGCGACCCGATCCCGCCTTACAGGGCGGAGGTCCCAGCCAGCCAGCCTCTTCGGAGGAATCAGGAGTTGGAAACCTGGTTGCGACACGTTGAGCAGGCCCATCCTTACGGGACGGATGAGGCTCTGATCCGCGCCGCCCGTGCTAGCTGCAGGGGGACGACGGACATCGTCATTAACTCCCCAGTTTTCGACGGGATTGCGACATGGGACGAGTTTAAGGAGAACCTTCGACAACGTCTCCGGGGGACGTGCTCGTCAATGGAGTACCTACGGCATTTGGGGTCGTACGTACTTGATGACACTTCCCCTAGGGACTTTTATCTCGCGGTCGAAACCATGGTTTACCAAGGTATGCGGGATTATCCTGGGGAACTCGGACCAGCTGAACCTCTGATGCGGAGAACTTTTCTCCAGGGACTCCCACCCTGGCTGCGGGAATAGATCCTGCTGGTAGAGGATCAGCCGCTTTACCGAGTGGTCGAAGCAGCCCAAAAAGTCTGGTACCATCGTCACTATACTGGGAGGGTAGAGAAACCCTTGGTCAGTTTTTCGAGCGAGTCAGGGCCTAAACCTCGCTCCTCTACTCCTCTTGAGGGTCGATCCCCGGCAGCTTCTCCTCCGGTGGATCCTCTGGCCGACTTGCCGGTACGCACTCGAGAACCCCGACGCTGGTGTCCCCTCCATCAGGTGACTACGCATGATACTTCCGAGTGTCGTGCGGTGCGGGAGGGTAATCAGTGCACCCGGTGTGGCCGCCGAGGGCATGTGGCTGGACGGTGCTTTTTTCGTACAGAACAGCGTAGCGCACCGCCCGACAGAACGCAACAACCACAACCACAACGAACCAGAGATAGTGATGATGGTGGACGCCGAAGGGAGCGACAGTTCCACGGAACCGGAGCTCCCCGAGGCACAGATTCAGGCGGGACGGCCGCTGTTGAATTGTGTGGTTGCTGGGACTAAGGTCCTGGCTTTTCTTGATTCAGGAAGTGAGGCAACGGTGGTGAAGGAATCCTGTTTCAGGAGGATTTCCAACGCCCCGCTCTCACCTCACCCGCGTGGTCTCAAGGGGGCATCTGGGGCCGCGTTGGACATCAAGGGCAGGGCAACCCTTGAGTTTAATTTTTCCCGAGCCTGTAAGTGCCGGCATTCGGTGGTCGTGGTGGACGATGACACCAGGTTTCCGGCCGAGGTGCTTATAGGAGTGGACTTGCTACGAAGATTTAATTTTAAGTTGAATCTCTCCCCTGCTCCAGGGGCTAGTTTTGCCACCTTCAATGGGGCCCGACTCGGTGTTTCATTTTCGGGTGCCGGGTCCCTCGGTATACTGACATACCACGAACCAGGGACCGTAATACGTTGCTGTAGTACGGGCGACGGGGACCGAGAAGGTGCGGTGAAATGCGCGCGGAGAGTCACTTGTCCTCCTCGGACAGGGCGATTCGTGCGATGTCTTGTAAACGGCGGGAAGGACGGATTGGCTTGTGTTGAGAGCGACACTGCCAAGGTTCTGGTACCTCGTTCGTTGGTGGACCTCTCCCTACCGGAGGTTGACGTTTGGGTCGTCAATGATCAGGGAGCTCCGATTGAGATCGAGCAAGGATTCGTCCTCGGCTATGCAGCGATCGTGGAGCAGGTTTCACCTAATCGTCTTGAATACGACGCGGAATCTAGGGACCAGGATTCCGGCGTCAACATGGAAGATGTGGGCTTATGCTTCGGGGATAGTCGGGGAGCTTTGGGTATGGCTTCCCCGACTCCCATCGATGATGGAAACGAACCGGGTGTTCTGATGGCGGGCTTTGAGGACCGGTTCGATTTCACATATGGACTTAATGACTTTGGCTACAACACGGATGAGTTTGAGGTCTTCCCGGTGTGTTCTTTCGAGAACGAGGAACTTCCCTCATCCGTAGGGGTGGCTGGTGTTCCCCGGGTGGATCTTGCTCACCTGTCGTCAGTTCAACGTGAACAGGTCATCCAGGTACTTGATCGTTACCCGGATCTGTTTAACGAAGGGCTGCCTCCGGGTGTGGTGCCGCACATGAAGCATAAGATCAAAACCACGGACGACCAACCTGTCCGTGTGAAACAATGGCGCCTCCCGGAGAGTACACGGCAGTACATCCGTGCGGAGTGCGACAAGATGCTTGCAGACGGGGTGATCGAGCTTTCTTGTTCTCCATGGCTCTCTCCCGTTGTGCTTGTGAAAAAGAAGGACGGTACGACACGCTTTTGCGTCGACTACCGTGCCTTGAACGCGAAAACGGTTGCTGACGCATACCCCATACCAAGGATGGATGCTGCCATTGATCAGCTGGCGGGTAAATCTTGGTTTAGCGTCCTCGACGCCAAAAGCGCCTACTGGACCGTTGAGGTGGATGAGAGAGACCGATAAAAGACGGCTTTTTCGGACGGCTCCCGTCTCTTTCAGTTCTCGCGTATGCCTTTTGGATTGACGACGGCTCCGTCAACTTTCCAGAGGGCTATCGCCGCTGTTCTCAACCCGGTGTTGGGCCACCACGCGCTGGCATATCTCGACGACGTCGTGATATACAGCGCAGGGTTTGAGCAGCACCTATCCCACCTCGATGCCGTGTTGCAGTTACTCGCTGGAGCGGGGTTCAGGCTTAACCTCGCCAAGTGTCGCTTCGCAACCGACACTTTTCGCTTTCTTGGCCACCTGATTACACCGGCCGGTGTTTTGCCTGACCCCGATAAAGTTACAGTGATACGAGCCATAAAAACACCACGCAACCAACGGCACGTTCGCCAGTTCTTGGGGGCAACTGGTTTTTTTTCGCAGGCACATGCCCAATTATGCAAGGGTCGCATCTCCTCTGACTCGACTCCTGAAAAAAGACACAAAGTTTTCATGGGGCAAATCTCAACAGCAGGCTTTTGAAAGACTTAAGCAAATGCTCGCCACAGCACCTTGCTTAATCCAGCCAAATTTTGAGAAACCCTTTGAGCTTCATACCGATGCCTCGGGCACGGCGATCGGTGCTTGTCTCATGCAACTGGATAAGGATGGAGAACTCCATCCAGTTGCATACTTTTCTCGGAAGCTAAGGGACGCCGAGACCAGGTATCCGACCATCGACCTGGAAGCTCTCGCTGTGGTTGAGAGCGTTAGGCATTATCACCCTTACCTGTATGGGAGACGGTTCCGTATCTTTACAGATCACAGACCGTTGGTATCTGTCTTCCGAAAGCCAACAGCATCGGTAAGGATGACACGATGGGCACACGAACTGACATTCTACGACTTCGAGCTTTTCTATAAACCAGGTCGCGTACATTACGTCCCTGACTTGCTCAGTCGTCAGATCGCGCCCATTGCTGACCATGACAGCCCCTTATTGCAGCCCGACTTGGTGGAGCGTCATCAGCGAGACGATCTCCCTCTGGCGGCAGCTTATATGAACCATGGGACCCTGGGTCTGACTGGGACGAGTAGAGGGCAAGTCACTCTTCCTTAGCTTCCGCTCGCCATTATCTTCCTTCTTTCAGAGCCCCAGCGGAATGCATGCTGTCCCGTGTCAATTACTGGTCTTTCCCATAACACAACCCTTTATGGCTTGGATCCTAACACGCTTGCAGCCTGTTCTCTTTCAGAGCCTCGCCTTCATCCTGGCCGTGGAATCAGGATTAGTCTTGACGGTAGCCAACCCGATGACACGTTACTAATCCCGTCTTTTCCCTGCTAATCTAGCCATATTCAGTCATCCTGTTACTCCTACTTCTTTCTAATCTATTTTCTACTTTTCAGATCATCTCCAGATGGACGGCAGCCGGGCCTAGCAGCCAGCTTCTGTTCTGTGGAGTGATCCTACGTCTGATAGTTCACACCCGCACTTGAGCCACGCGGGATTTCTTGTTTTCTCACCTCTCTGGCAGGGTCACACTGTTGTCACCAATGTCCTGGATGTCTGCAAGACCCTATGCAGATAAGATTTATTAATTTTAAGTTTGGCCAAGCTATGCTTCGTCTTTAGGACTCAGTCCCGAGAGTCCTCTTGGAGTGATTAAAAACCCCGATCGACAGTGTCCCGGAGCTGAGGTCGGTCTACGCTTTTTCCCCATGACGGGAACGTAGAGTTGGACTTTGTACAGACCTGTAGGAATCTATCTTTTCTACGGAGTATTCTTATAAATAGCACCCTTTCCTATCATCCTCTTAACCTTCTCTACCTTCCCTATCCTAGTAGTATAGTACAACACCAGGTTTTGTTTGGCTTCATAGCGCCTTGGCGCCTTACACCTATTAACACATGTTATTATTTGTATTTTTGCCATTTTGTTTGTGTATATGTGCTAATAGAATTGGAGTTCCACCAGCTTCATCATGTTTCCGTTTTCGTTTTGTTCTTTTATTTTGTATGTTCATGTTATTAAGCTTAAGGTATTTCTTAGTTTTAAGGTCTAATCTTAGTCATCGTTTTATAATATTTAATCGTCGAGGTTCCTCTACTAGCTTCTCAGAGCAATGACATTCCAGAGCTGTTTCAGGACCGAACCCATGACTTCATGTCATTGCCTCCATGGAGGTCTCTCTGTTTGGGTAAGCTCTAATGATCCCTTTAACAGGTCGCCTGAGAAAGCTGTAACTGTACATATGGAGATATTACATCTCCCTCGACACCCACTAATTAATCTTAAGCCAGATCCTCCACTGGATCCTCTCGGCGCTGTACATAAGGTCGTGTGTCACTTATGCACTTAGTAATGTAGTGTGTTAGAACACACCGGGCCCAAAGAATAAAACCAGTATGTCTAATACACTCTTGTCTCCGCAGAGACGACGATTCGAGGGCTTCCAAGGGGTTCCGCCTCCCTCGGGTCTAAGGCGATTCGTTCGCCAGCTCTCTTACTCAGGTGATGGTGCCAAGTTGATAACGGCTCCAGCTGATCTTCCGCACTGGCGTGCGGGCGCATCCCCATGATGCACCCGCCTTCCGACGTTCCGCACTGGCGTGCGGGCGCATCCCCATGATGCACCCGCCTTCCGATGTTCCGCACTGGCGTGCGGGCGCATCCCCATGATGCACCCGCCTTCCGATGTTCCGCACTGGCGTGCGGGCGCATCCCCATGATGCACCCGCCTTCCGATGTTCCGCACTGGCGTGCGGGCGCATCCCTATGATGCACCCGCCTTCCGATGTTCCGCACTGGCGTGCGGGCGCATCCTCCTGATGCACCCGCCTTCCGATGTTCCGCACTGGCGTGCGGGCGCATCCTCCTGATGCACCCGCCTTCCGATGTTCCGCACTGGCGTGCGGGCGCATCCCCATGATGCACCCGCCTTCCGCGATTCCGCACTGGCGTGCGGGCGCGTCCCCGTGATGCACCCGCTCTCTGACGTTCTGCACTGGTGTGCGGGTGTACTTTGTACGACCGCCTTTCCGATGTCCCCGCTCCACATGCGCACCCGCCTTAGGATAGATCCTGCCGAGATGATGGACCCTGAGATGTTCGCCGACGTGATGGTCTTTGCCCTCTGCACTGCGTCAGAGCCGACTTTCGCTCTGTCCATAACTGCGTCAGAGCCGACTGTTGCTCTGGTTCCTGAGACCTTCCGGGCACCTTTGCTTCTGTCTCTCGATCGTACCTCACGAGAGATGGAACGAGTACCTCGCAGACACACCTGTTATTTAAGGAGTCTCTCCTGCTATACTCGTCTTTCCCGTCCCCTTCTTAGGCGACGCACTGCCCGGGGGAGGTGTTGTAGTGTACGGCTGCGCACTCGCCGACTCTAAGGTCGATCTCGCCTGGACAGACATCGTCCTCGGGCGCCGAGTGGTTGAGGCCACATGCCTGCCTCCTCTACCACGGAACAAAGGACGTGGGGAACTCTACGATGCTGCCATTGACTGGGATGAAACGTCCCGGGCTCCGCTTCCACCGACGATGCAGGCGCACTCGCTGTGCACCCGCACGAGGCTGGTGCTTCACCCGCCATTTACGCCTCGCCCACGTGATTCTAGTGCGACTTCATAAGCCGTGACCAAAGCCATGCGAGCCGCCAAATACAGTGTTAAGAACTAATGTGAATATGGTTATAAAAATAACCAAAGAACGTATTTTCAACCAAGTCTCGTTACTTGAATGGCGTTGAAGTCTCCGAGAAAAAAATATAGATTTATTTATTTTCTAAGTCCAATACCGTAGAGAGTTACAGCCCGAAATGCACAATTTTCACGCAAATTGTACATTACCAGTTTTCCTATGTATTTTTTCCTTTATTATTATTTTGTTTATATTCTATCTCTTTGGCGACGCTTCCAAAGTGTCAATATAACCCCTGAAGAGAGTAATGGTTGTTACATATTTTGGCTGTTTGTTTTTCTCCCCCTCTCTCTTTTCATGGTGGTTCGGGTCCTTTGGGTTGTTTGGACTACCGAACTATCGGGTTGGTCTTCCGAAGCTTTGCCTATCTTTTTCTTTTCGCGCCATGCTTATGGGGAAGACAGTTCGGTCCTGACTTCTATGCTGGACAGTGGTTCCGCTCTCGGTATTGTGCTCGCTTTGGATTTACTTCGTTTGGAATTACCTCGCTTGGGATTTACCTCGCTTCGCGCCAGGGTTGACGAATCCGTGTTTTGCAAGCTAAGTATTTTAATGGTTGTGTGTAGAAGACACCTGGTCTCTGTTGGACTTTGGCGTGTGCCATACTGCATTACTATTTGCAGGGTGCACTCTCTTCCACGAAAACCCAAAGCAGCCCTTTGATCGCACAAAGGGTCAGAGCATAAAAAGGACCACTCACATAGAAGGGACACTGCTTGAGGATCCGTACCTCCAGTGTGCCCTTTCCTAATTTAAGCTGAGTTATTACTTAGTTTTTTTGTTGTTGTTGTTTTTACGATTGGTTGTTTCTTTGTTCCTTTTTCCTTTCCCCCAGCTTGAGGATCCGTACCTCCTGGGAGAAAGATCTTCCACATTCTCGCCCGTATTTTAAGGGCCGTTTCCGCTTATCTTTGCCGTTCTTTTGTTTATTGTTTTTACTTTGCCTTGGTCGATTCCTGCCTGACCTTGTGGGTGTTCAGGCAGTCTTCGTGATATGACCTTTTGGTGTTTTATTGTTTTACTTGGCTTCCGCCGCTAAGTAAATTTCTTCGTACAAGTTTTTATCTCGTTAACTACACAAGTGTTTTTATTCAGAGTTCCTCAGCACTATATATATTTTTTTTTTGTTTGTTTGTTAATCTCCATTCTGGGTTGGAGATTAACTTGTTTAAATTAGGGTTTGGTGGATTTTTTTGTGCTTATACTCTGTCTAAAAATACTTATGGAGTTGGGACGCCAACTTAGGGGTAAATGTTCGTGAGTTATCTTTTTTACATCTGGTGTTGATTTCCACGTACATCACTCCCGCTGTGATTAAATTTATGATGTACGCAACTATCAATTTCTCATGACTGAATAATTTGTAGACCTCCCTAATGAGTGTAACCTGTTAAATAAATATCATACCGTCATAGAACTTTCACTCAGTCCCAGTCAGGAAAACAAACGACATCTGTGTTAAGTTCTGGTTCTGACTAAAGCTGAATGCTTAACGTTCTTGGGCTTGGGTCTCCTAAACAGCACATTGCTGGTTACTCTATCTCGCAACCCTGAAAGGCTGTAAAAAGGCTAGATGAATCAGAGTATATTAAGCTGATATTCTAGAATAGATCATAACTTTGCTACACCTGGGTTCCCACTTCCAGCAGGTGGATGCTCAATCCGAAGGGAAGAGGAAGAATTCTATGATCTTGCTTTTTCTTCCATACACGTCCACGCAGACGCTCAGCCTACGCTATCTCCCTTTTCACATTTACACACTTACACATCCAACATTCAGCACACACATTCTGTATTTTCCTTCCACCCTCTTCTCATACAACATTCACACCCCCATACACAACACACACGGTTCCCGAACCTACTAATCGGGTGGTGGCAGCGTGACGTAGGCCTGGAACCTTACATCTGTTCACTGCAGACGAATCTTTTCCTGAATAGTTTTATTCTTATTCTCGGTCGAGCCCGAACTCAACCAGATACATAAAAATCTACTTGGTCTACGCCCCGCTACAACTGTCTTTTTGGTAGGCAGCGGTGGGATAGAACATTATTTTTATTATAAAGTGCCTGGTCAAGCCTTTGTGCAATCCATCGCAAGCCAAGTAACAGGTTGCAGAGTAAGTGCTGGTACGCAAAATGCCTCGTACACGCAATAGCGCTTTAGGAGAACCCACTAATGAGTCCTCGGGTTCCTCCGCAAACACCCTCCTTGAGGTCCCCGACTTTCCTCGAGGAGATAACTCTCAACCCCATGACCACTTCTCGCTCTCGATGTACGAGGAACTGGTGGATAAATTTGAGCGGCTCAATTTTCGGTTCGGTATCCTGGAAGGGCAGTACGCCAATATCGTGCGATTACTGGAGCCCAGGACATCCGAACCTCCCTCTCCCTCTCGACCACCAGCTGCGGCCTCTGCATCGCAGGCGGAAGCGGGGGTGCATACGGTCACGACTGACCACATCGTCTCAGCGAGTCCCCGTCAACCCACGTCCGCTGGACCAGGGCATAACCCTACGCGACCCGATCCCGCCTTACAGGGCGGAGGTCCCAGCCAGCCAGCCTCTTCGGAGGAATCAGGAGTTGGAAACCTGGTTGCGACACGTTGAGCAGGCCCATCCTTACGGGACGGATGAGGCTCTGATCCGCGCCGCCCGTGCTAGCTGCAGGGGGACGGCGGACATCGTCATTAACTCCCCAGTTTTCGACGGGATTGGGACATGGGACGAGTTTAAGGAGAACCTTCGACAACGTCTCCGGGGGACGTGCTCGTCAATGGAGTACCTACGGCATTTGGGGTCGTACGTACTTGATGACACTTCCCCTAGGGACTTTTATCTCGCGGTCGAAACCATGGTTTACCAAGGTATGCGGGATTATCCTGGGGAACTCGGACCAGCTGAACCTCTGATGCGGAGAACTTTTCTCCAGGGACTCCCACCCTGGCTGCGGGAAAAGATCCTGCTGGTAGAGGATCAGCCGCTTTACCGAGTGGTCGAAGCAGCCCAAAAAGTCTGGTACCATCGTCACTATGCTGGGAGGGTAGAGAAACCCTTGGTCAGTTTTTCGAGCGAGTCAGGGCCTAAACTTCGCTCCTCTACTCCTCTTGAGGGTCGATCCCCGGCAGCTTCTCCTCCGGTGGATCCTCTGGCCGACTTGCCGGTACGCACTCGAGAACCCCGACGCTGGTGTCCCCTCCATCAGGTGACTACGCATGATGCTTCCGAGTGTCGTGCGGTGCGGGAGGGTAATCAGTGCACCCGGTGTGGCCGCCGAGGGCATGTGGCTGGACGGTGCTTTTTTCGTACAGAACAGCGTAGCGCACCGCCTGACAGAACGCAACAACCACAACCACAACCACAACGAACCAGAGATAGTGATGATGGTGGACGCCATGAATCTGTGACTCGGGGAGCGGAGCTCCCCGAGTCACAGATTCAGGCGGGACGGCCGCTGTTGAATTGTGTGGTTGCTGGGACTAAGGTCCTGGCTTTTCTTGATTCAGGAAGTGAGGCAACGGTGGTGAAGGAATCCTGTTTCAGGAGGATTTCCAACGCCCCGCTCTCACCTCACCCGCGTGGTCTCAAGGGGGCATCTGGGGCCGCGTTGGACATCAAGGGCAGGGCAACCCTTGAGTTTAATTTTTCCCGAGCCTGTAAGTGCCGGCATTCGGTGGTCGTGGTGGACGACGACACCAAGTTTCCAGCCGAGGTGCTTATAGGTGTAGATTTGCTACGAAGATTTAATTTTAAGTTGAATCTCTCCCCTGCTCCAGGGGCTAGTTTTGCTACCTTCAACGGGGCCCGACTCAGTGTTTCATTTTCGGGTGCCGGGTCCCTCGGTATCCCGACATACCACGAACCAGTGACCGTAATACGTTGCTGTAGTACGGGCGACGGGGACCGAGAAGGTGCGGTGAAATGCGCGCGGAGAGTCACTTGTCCTCCGTGGACAGGGCGATTCGTGCGATGTCTTGTAAACGGCGGGAAGGACAGACTGGCTTGTGTTGAGAGCGACACTGCCAAGATTCTGGTACCTCGTTCGTTGGTGGACCTCTCCCTACCGGAGGTTGACGTTTGGGTCGTCGATGATCAGGGAGCTCCGATTGAGATCGAGCAAGGATTCGTCCTCGGCTATGCGGCGATCGTGGAGCAGGTTTCACCTAATCGTCTTGAATACGACGCGGAATCTAGGGACCAGGATTCCGGCGTCAACATGGAAGATGTGGGCTTATGCTTCGGGGATAGTCGGGGAGCTTTGGGTATGGCTTCCCCGACTCCCATCGATGATGGAAACGAACCGGGTGTTCTGATGGCGGGCTTTGAGGACCGGTTCGATTTCACATATGGACTTAATGACTTTGGCTACAACACGGATGAGTTTGAGGTCTTCCCTGTGTGTTCTTTCGAGAACGAGGAACTTCCCTCATCCGTAGGGGTGGCTGGTGTTCCCCGGGTGGATCTTGCTCACCTGTCGTCAGTTCAACGTGAACAGGTCATCCAGGTACTTGATCGTTACCCGGATCTGTTTAACGAAGGGCTGCCTCCGGGTGTGGTGCCGCACATGAAGCATAAGATCAAAACCACGGACGACCAACCTGTCCGTGTGAAACAATGGCGCCTCCCGGAGAGTACACGGCAGTACATCCGTGCGGAGTGCGACAAGATGCTTTCTTGTTCTCCATGGCTCTCTCCCGTTGTGCTTGTGAAAAAGAAGGACGGTACGACACGCTTTTGCGTCGACTACCGTGCCTTGAACGCGAAAACGGTTGCTGACGCTTACCCCATACCAAGGATGGATGCTGCCATTGATCAGCTGGCGGGTAAATCTTGGTTTAGCGTCCTCGACGCCAAAAGCGCCTACTGGACCGTTGAGGTGGATGAGAGAGACCGAGAAAAGACGGCTTTTTCGGACGGCTCCCGTCTCTTTCAGTTCTCGCGTATGCCTTTTGGATTGACGACGGCTCCGTCAACTTTCCAGAGGGCTATCGCCGCTGTTCTCAACCCGGTGTTGGGCCACCACGCGCTGGCATATCTCGACGACGTCGTGATATACAGCGCAGGGTTTGAGCAGCACCTATCCCACCTCGATGCCG
Organism: Penaeus chinensis; assembly: GCF_019202785.1. NCBI lineage: Eukaryota > Metazoa > Arthropoda > Malacostraca > Decapoda > Penaeidae > Penaeus > Penaeus chinensis. Next base: position 12,646,971 of record NC_061855.1, on the reverse strand, counting down.
TGTTGCAGTTACTCGCTGGAGCGGGGTTCAGGCTTAACCTCGCCAAGTGTCGCTTCGCGTATGCCTTTTGGATTGACGACGGCTCCGTCAACTTTCCAGAGGGCTATCGCCGCTGTTCTCAACCCGGTGTTGGGCCACCACGCGCTGGCATATCTCGACGACGTCGTGATATACAGCGCAGGGTTTGAGCAGCACCTATCCCACCTCGATGCCGTGTTGCAGTTACTCGCTGGAGCGGGGTTCAGGCTTAACCTCGCCAAGTGTCGCTTCGCAACCGACACTTTTCGCTTTCTTGGCCACCTGATTACACCGGCCGGTGTTTTGCCTGACCCCGATAAAGTTACAGTGATGCCTCGGGCACGGCGATCGGTGCTTGTCTCATGCAACTGGATAAGGATGGAGAACTCCATCCAGTTGCATACTTTTCTCGGAAGCTAAGGGACGCCGAGACCAGGTATCCGACCATCGACCTGGAAGCTCTCGCTGTGGTTGAGAGCGTTAGGCATTATCACCCTTACCTGTATGGGAGACGGTTCCGTATCTTTACAGATTACAGACCGTTGGTATCTGTCTTCCGAAAGCCAACAGCATCGGTAAGGATGACACGATGGGCACACGAACTGACATTCTACGACTTCGAGCTTTTCTATAAACCAGGTCGCGTACATTACGTCCCTGACTTGCTCAGTCGTCAGATCGCGCCCATTGCTGACCTTGACAGCCCCTTATTGCAGCCCGACGATCTCCCTCTGGCGGCAGCTTATATGAACCATGGGACCCTGGGTCTGACTGGGACGAGTAGAGGGCAAGTCACTCTTCCTTAGCTTCCGCTCGCCATTATCTTCCTTCTTTCAGAGCCCCAGTGGAATGCATGCTGTCCCGTGTCAATTACCAGTCTTTCCCATAACACAACCCTTTATGGCTTGGATCCTAACACGCTTGCAGCCTGTTCTCTTTCAGAGCCTCGCCTTCATCCTGGCCGTGGAATCAGGATTAGTCTTGACGGTAGCCAACCCGATGACACGTTACTAATCCCGTCTTTTCCCTGCTAATCTAGCCATATTCAGTCATCCTGTTTCTCCTACTTCTTTCTAATCTATTTTCTACTTTTCAGATCATCTCCAGATGGACGGCAGCCGGGCCTAGCAGCCAGCTTCTGTTCTGTGGAGTGATCCTACGTCTGATAGTTCACACCCGAACTTGAGCCACGCGGGATTTCTTGTTTTCTTACCTCTCTGGCAGGGTCACACTGTCGTCACCAATGTCCTGGATGTCTGCAAGACCCTGTGCAGATAAGAATTTATTAATTTTAAGTTTAACCAAGCTATGCTTCGTCTTTAGGACTCAGTCCCGAGAGTCCTCTTAGAGCGATTAAATACCCCGATCGACAGTGTCCCGGAGCTGAGGTCGGTACGCTTTTTCCCCATGACGGGAACGTAGAGTTGGACTTTGTACAGACCTGTAGGAATCTATCTTTTCTACGGAGTATTCTTATAAATAGCACCCTTTCCTATCATCCTCTTAACCTTCTTCTCTACCTTTCCTATCCTAGTAGTATAGTACAACACCAGGTTTTGTTTGGCTTCATAGCGCCTTGGCGCCTTACACCTTTTAACACATGTTATTATTTGTATTTTTGCAATTTTGTTTGTGTATCTGTGCCTATAGAATTGGAGTTCCACCAGCTTCATCATGTTTCCGTTTTTGTTTTGTTCTTTTATTTTGTATGTTGTTCACGTTATTAAGCTTAAGGTATTTCTTAGTTTTAAGGTCTAATCTTAGTCCTCGTTTTATACTATTTAATCGTCGAGGTTCGTCTACTAGCTTCTCAGAGCAATGACATTCCAGAGCTGTTTCAGGACCGAACCCATGACTTCATGTCATTGCCTCCATGGAGGTCTCTCTGTTTGGGTAAGCTCTAATGATCCCTTTAACAGGTCGCCTGAGAAAGCTGTAACTGTACATATGGAGATGTTACATCTCCCTCGACACCCACTAATTAATCTTAAGCCAGATCCTCCACTGGATCCTCTCGGCGCTGTACATAAGGTCGTGTGTCACTTATGCACTTAGTAATGTAGTGTGTTAGAACACACCGGGCCCAAAGAATAAAACCAGTATGTCTAATACACTCTTGTGTCCGCAGAGATGACGCTTCGAGGGCTTCCAAGGGGTTCCGCCCCCCTCGGGTCTAAGGCGATTCGTTCGCCAGCTCTCTTACTCAGGTGATGGTGCCAAGTTGATAACGACTCCAGCTGATGTTCCGCACTGGCGTGCGGGCGCATCCCCATGATGCACCCGCCTTCCGATGTTCCGCACTGGCGTGCGGGCGCATCCCCATGATGCACCCGCCTTCCGAGATACCGCACTGGCGTGCGGGCGCATCCCCATGATGCACCCGCCTTCCGATGTTCCGCACTGGCGTGCGGGCGTATCCCCATGATGCATCCGCCTTCCGATGTTCCGCACTGGCGTGCGGGCGCATCCCCATGATGCACCCGCCTTCCGATGTTCCGCACTGGCGTGCGGGCACATCCCCATGATACACCCGCCTTCCGATGTTCCGCACTGGCGTGCGGGCGCATCCCCATGATGCACCCGCCTTCCGAGATTCCGCACTGGCGTGCGGGCGCGTCCCCGTGATGCACCCGCTTTCTGACGTTCTGCACTGGTGTGCGGGTGTACTTTGTACGACCGCCTTTCCGATGTCCCCATGACGAGCGGGCGCGCTCCACATGCGCACCCGCCTTAGGATAGATCCTGCCGAGATGATGGACACTGAGATGTTCGCCGACGTGATAGTCTTTGCCCTCTGCACTGTGTCAGAGCCGACTTTCGCTCTGTCCATAACTGCGTCAGAGCCGACTGTTGCTCTGGTTCCTGAGACCTTCCGGGCACCTTTGCTTCTGTCTCTCGATCGTACCTCACGAGAGATGGAACGAGTACCTCGCAGACACACCTGTTATTTAAGTAGTCTCTCCTGCGATACTCGTCTTTCCCGTCCCCTTCTTAGGCGACGCACTGCCCGGGGGAGGTGTTGTAGTGTACGGCTGCGCACTCGCCGACTCTAAGGTCGATCTCGCCTGGACAGACATCTTCCTCGGGCGCCGAGTGGTTGAGGCCACATGCCTGCCTCCTCTACCACGGAACAAAAGACGTGGGGAACTCTACGATGCTGCCATTGACTGGGATGAAACGTCCCGGGCTCCGCTTCCACCGACGATGCGGGCGCACTCGCTGTGCACCCGCACGAGGCTGGTGCTTCACCCGCCATTTACGCCTCGCCCACGTGATTCTAGTGCGACTTCATAAGCCGTGACCAAAGCCATACGAGCCGCCAAATACAGTGTTAAGAACTAATGTGAATATGGTTATAAAAATAACCAAAGAACGTATTTTCAACCAAGTCTCGTTACTTGAATGGCGTTGAAGTCTCCGAGAAAAAAATAGAGATTTATTTATTTTCTTAGTCCAATACCGTAGAGAGTTACAGCCCGAAATGCACAATTTTCACGCAAATTGTACATTAACAGTTCTCCTATGTATTCTTTCCTTTATTATTATTTGTTTAATATTCTATCTCTTTGGCGACGCTTCCACAGTGTCAATATAACCCCTGAAGAGAGTAATGGTTATTACATATTTTGGGTGTTTGTTTTTCTCCCCCTCTCTCTTTTCATGGTAGTTCGGGTCCTTTGGGTTGTTTGGACTACCGAACTATCGGGTTGGTCTTCCAAAGCTTTGCCTATCTTTTTCTTTTCGCGCCATGCTTATGGGGAAGACAGTTCGGTCCTGACTTCTATGCTGGACAGTGGTTCCGCTCCCGGTATTGTGCTCGCTTTGGATTTACCTTGCTGTGGATTTGCCTCGCTTCACGCCAGAATTAACGAATCCGTGATTTGTTTTGCAAGATAAGTATTCTTATGGTTGTGTGTGGAAGACACCTGGTCTCTGTTGGACTTTGGCGTGTGTCATGCTGCATTACTACTTGCAGGGTGCACTCTCTTCCACAAAAACCCAAAGCAGCCCTTTGATCACAAAGGATCAGAGCATAAAAGGACCACTCACTTAGAAGGAACACTGCTTGAGGATCCGTACCTCCAGTGTGCCATTTACTAATTTAAGCTGAGTTATTACTTAGTTTTTTTTTGTTGTTGTTGTTGTTGTTTTACCGATTGGTTGTTTCTTTGTTCTTTTTCCTTTCCCCCAGCTTGAGGATCCGTACCTCCTGGGAGAAAGATCTTCCACATTCTCGCCCGTATTTTAAGGGCCGTTTCCGCTTATCTTTGCCGTTCTTTTGTTTATTGTTTTTACTTTGCCTTGGTCGATTCCTGCCTGTCCTTGTGGGTGTTCAGGCAGTCTTCGTGATATGACCTTTTGGTGTTTTATTGTTTTACTTGGCTTCCGCCGCTAAGTAAATTTCTTCGTACAAGTTTTTATCTCGTTAACTACACAAGTGTTTTTATTCAGAGTTCCTCAGCACTATATATATAATTTTTTTTTGTTTGTTTGTTAATCTCCATTCTGGGTTGGAAATTAATTTGTTTGAATTAGTGTTTGGTGTATTTGTTTGTGCTTACACTCTGTTTAAAAATACTTATAGAGTTGGGACGCCAACTTAGGGGTAAATGTTCGTGAGTAATTTTGTTTTTACATCTGGTGTTGATTTCCACGTACATCACCCCCGCTGTGATTAAATTGGTGATGTACGCAACTATCAAAATTTCTCATGACTGAATTACTTGTAGACCTCCTTAAAGAGTGTAACCTGTCAAATGAATATCATACCGTCATAGAACTTTTACTCAGTCCCAGTCAGGAAAACAAATGACATCCGTGTTAAGTTCTGGTTTTGACTAAAGCTGAATGCTTAACGTTCTTGGATTTGGGTCTCCTAAACAGCACATTGCTGGTTACTCTATCTCGCAACCCTGAAAGGCTGTAAAAAGGCTAGATGAATCAGAGTATATTAAGCTGATATTCTAGAATAGAT
>NC_061855.1:12626978-12636978 GCF_019202785.1 Penaeus chinensis | reverse complement strand
AGACACTGTGCAACCCTCGAGGAAGGGCCTTGGAGTTCTTGTTCTCAAGAGTAGATGCAATTGTACTGAACAGTGACTCACCCACCCATTTCCAAATTCAAACTGGGACATTCTCCAATATTGACCTGTCAATTGATTTGTCAATTGATTCAATTGTCAACCTGATTCACAGTTGAATTTCACTTGGCAGGTCATGGAAGACTTACATGGAAGTGACCACTATCCAATACTTTTGAAGGAGGTGAATGGTATTCCAGCCAATGGAGTGCAGAGATGGCAACTTGAATATGCAGACTGGAATCTTTTTAAATCAACTGCAGTATTGCAAGGATCTGTGAATGAGTTCCAGTGTGTTCAAGATGCTGTTAATCACGTCACATCATGAATTCACCTTGCAGCAGAAGCATCAATACCTAGAAGTAGCGGGCAGTACCGTCGACCTCTGGTACCATGGTGGTCGGATGAATGCCAACATGCTGTCAGAGAAAAAAAGCTGCATTGAGGCAGTTGAAACGACGCCCAAGTGATGTAACCTTGATCCAGTACAAACAGATCTGAGCCAAGGTCAGGCGAGTGCTAAAGGAGGCTAGACGGACATCATGGAGGCAGTATGTCTCCTTGATTAAAACTCTGGGACCCCCTTAGTATAGGTATGAGACAAGGTGCTGGAAAGAGCACATCCATATCACCACCTGCTAAGGAACGACACCCAGTGTCGTTCTTCAGTAGCACTGCAGCAGAACTTGCCATTTTTGTGCAAGGAGATGGACTCTGCTTTGCAGCTCTGCCGTAAAACTGCCCCAGGAAGTGATATCTCACTTACCGGAGAGTTCCCAAACGTTCCTGTTGGATCTATACAATAGGATTTATAGGGAGGGCACAGTGCCATCCACATGGAAAGAAGCTATAATTATTCCTGTCCCTAAACCTGGCAAGGATGCTTCTATATCAGGGAATTATAGACCAGTTCCTCTCACCAGCTGCATCTGCAAGTTGATGGAGAAAATGGTAAACTTCAGGTTGACATGGCTGCTAGAAAAGGAAAACGTACTGACCCCATATCAATATGGGTTTAGAAAACTGAGATCGACCACAGATGCACTTGTAAGGATGGCAACTGCAATACAGAATTCCTTCACACAGCTACGTCATATGTTAACAGTCTTCTTTGACCTTGAAAAGGCTCATGATACTACTTGAAAGCATGGCATACTCATGAAGCTGTATGACATTGCTTTAAGAGGAGCATTGCCTACCTTCATATAAAGGCTTCCTTGCTGACAGGAAGTTTAGAGTGAGGGTGGGAAACAGCTTCTCTAACCTGGAAGATCAGCTGGAAGGGGTCCCACAAGGGTGTGTTTTAAGTGTACCCTGTTTGCCATTGCTAAAAATGACATCGTAAAGGTCGTTCCAAGTGCTGTCTCATGTAGTCTGTATGTGGATGACTTTGCACTGTACTGCTCAGGAGGAAGCTTACAGGATGTGCAAGGACACATGCAGACTGCAATAAATCAGGTTGTGCAATGGGCAACATACCATGGGTTCAAATTTTCTCCAAACAAGGCCATGGCTATGCATTTCCACAAACGAGGAAAGTTCCATCACTCTATTTATGAGCAAACCCACTGCATTTTGTCCAAGAGGTAAAGTACTTGGGTCTAATTTTTGACTCAAGGCTTACATGGCTGCCTCACATTAAACAGTTAAAGGTGAAAGCTACAAAAGCGGTTGCAGGTTCTTTCACACCTATCTTGGGGTGCAGACCGCACAACGCTTCTGCGGCTTTACCGAGCACTTATTCGTAGTAAACTTGACTATGGATGTGAGGCTTATTCATCAGCAACTCCCACTGTTCTCTGGATATTGGCCTCGGTTCATAATGAAGCTCTAAGAATCTGCATAGGGGCTTTCAAGTCTTCACCTGTGGAGTCTCTGTATGCTGAGGGTGTAGAACCACCTCTTTCATTACACCGGGACTACATGAACCTGATTTACTACACAAGACTACAAAGGATTCCGGGATCTCCTACATCCAGATTGGTTTTCAACCCACTTGAGGATAGCCGATCCTATGGTAGGATAATGAGGAATCTTGTGGAAGATCTTAATTTAAATCACACAAAGGTTCTTGCTGTTGGAACTTCCCAAGTCCCCCCTTGGACTAATCAAGTCGAGCTGGATTTGGTAGGAATCGGGAAAGGGGAGAGATCCGAAGCAGAAGTCAGAGGGATGTTTCTTCAACACACTTCTAAGTACTAAGGATCAGATGCAAAATATACAGATGGTTCCAAATCTGAAAATGGTGTGGGCTTTGCAGCAGTGAGCAGAAGGAAGACTGCATCTGGCAGTCTTTCTCGATCAGCCTCGATTTTAACTGCAGAGTTACATGCCATCCTTGCAGTAGTCAAGATGACTAGAGATCTTACCAACCATTGCGTTGTAATTTATTGTGACTCTCGTAGTGCCCTGCAAGCAATCAAGAGCTTAAACTCATCACATCCAGTGGTGAGGGAGATTCAAGATTGGCTTGCACTGACGTCAGCATGTAAAAAGATAACTCTGTGTTGGGTGCCAGCACATGTTGGTATCAGTGGGAATGAGTGAGCTGATCAGAAGGCCAAGGCAGCTGCCACTCAGCCCTGTGATGCTCCTTTTCCTCTCCCACACACTGACTTGAAACCCAGCATCAGGAGTTGTCTTCGTGATAAATGAAGGGAACAATGGAGGCATACCTCTAGAAATAAACTGCGAGAGATTAGAGATGACCTTGGCAGTTGGGTGACCAGCATCCATCCCAACCTGAGAATCAGGCACACAAGACTGACTCATGGGCCGATGATGGCTAAAAGTGAAGCACGCTGTGAGGAATGCCAAGAGCTATTAACGGTCGCACATGTAATGGAAAGATGTGAAACATTGTCAGACCAAAGAGGAAGGTACTTGTCTCCCCCATATACACTGAAAATTGTATTGGGGGAGGACTGTGACATAGATCTTATTAGTTTCCTTAGGGAAACTAATATTTTCAATAAAATTTATTTATGCATAATGTTTATGCAAGTCTTTAGACATTTAGAGCATAATATTTGTGCTTCGATTTTTAATATAATATTTATTGTTATTTATAACATTTATTGATAGATTTTTAACGTTTTAAATATTTTAATATTTCAGTCTAACGTGGTGTTCGCCCGCTTATGACCTTAGCTGTTGATGCGGCAGATAATTTTAAATAATCAATCAATCAATCACAGAGAGAAAACGAGATCCTCCCCCTCGGCCAGATGGTACTCAGACTCCACAGGATATGAGCTATTGGCACTCTCTGAAGTAATCAACAGAGGTACCGATGTCATTCTTCACAGATTCAGATTAGGTTACCACTGTGCATGGCAGATAATAGACCGTCAAGAGAAGCGCTGCATGCATTGTGGCGTGCCGAACGCCACCCTGGTACACTACTTACAGAAGTGTGAGTACACATAATTCCTGAGACAGGGACCGCCCACAACAGCCGCCGTGCTGGTAAAAAGATTATGTGATATGCTTACATTATGGCGGCAGGAGTACTTGCTGGCAATCCTGCCGCTACGGTTAGTACCGAGTGTCAGAGAACAAAATGAGACCGCCACAAAAAAGCTGACACAGGCTGGGCCATATATGGAAGGCCCGGGTGAAGCTAGATCTTCGCAAATCTCAATTGTATTGTATTGAACTGAGATCAGTATTCCCTGATCTTCCAGCAGAACACGACAACGGCAGCAACTCGGGACTAGCCTGTCATTAATCGGCTGGGGAGCCTACCGGGTTCTCTGTTGACTTCCACTTCACCTACAGCACCCAGCTCTACCAGTGGGAACTCATACCCACGAAAAACACTCCCTAAAGAGATACAGACACCAATCCAAGTGGTAGATGCCACTCATCTCCTAGAGTGCATCAAATATGGATAAAATTTGAAGTCAATCCAACGTGTCTGAGTCTTATGACATGATATTGACTTCAGTCTGATGAATGTTTTCATAATCATTCTGTATAACTACAACATAACTTTCCAAGCTCAAAAATGTCAAAGAAAAGGCTGTGTATCATGATTTGTTGATATAGTTAAATCTATAAGACAAGTAAATGTTCATAATCATTGGAATTTTGCTGATTTGAACACAGAGCTCACTTACGGTGGATACTATAAGATGCAAAACCTCATGCAACTTCCATTTTTCATATGAAAAACAAAATATGCAATATTTTTTTTTTTTTTTTTTTCCCCTGAATCTGATAAATACACAGCCTTGTACAGCAAATAATGGCGTGTATGAACAATATTTGTTGCAGAATAGTCAGGTACTTTATCCATTTTATTTGAAGCTTCCACAATGCTTTGATTATAACTGAATATCACACCAGCACAAAGTCAGTAGTTCTCTACTGACTTTTTATGTGAAATTCAGAAAAATAACTTTATTTCAAAATTTTATACATTGGTACAAATTAACATGTTTTGTGGCGTCCATAATACATGAAACAATGTACCAAAGTATTAGGGGTTTTGGAATGCTACAAAAATACCTTATGTATAATCCATCTACATGTTTCTTTCATACAGTATCTCTGAAACTCAAAAAAAAAAAAAAAAAAAAAAAAAAAAAACTCATATTTCGTTCTTACCTAGTGTAACGTCCTCAAAGTACTGATTAATGTTTGCATGGTATTTTTCCCTTTACTGGGAGCCAAAAGGAACAGTACTCATACAAATCAGTATAAAATTTGTTATCATCTTAGATGGTAACAGTTCGATCTCTACTTTTAGTTTTAAAGTAACATAATTAAGAGCTTTGCACATTCGTCACTTATCACCTTTCCAGAATACATCTTTGTCCTTATCTGATTTGAAAAATTTATTATTTTCTTTGGAATAGGTAAGCTCAATTCAACTGTTTTATATAGACTTGTTTTCCAAACAGACTTTTCACAATGATTTCCATATAATCCTATGCCTAAACGATACCTTATATTTCGAATCCCTGTTTATACATTAGTGTGAATTAGATGATTTTTTGTTTAATCATGTTTAGATGAACATGAAGGTAATGGGATTTGCCTTACAGTTGCAAATTTTATATGTCGGAATGAATTTCTGAACTCAAGATCCAATCCCAATTCGTGCTGTGGCACTTCTCAAAGTTCACTGTTAATTCGAACTTCCATCATAGATTGTAAGAGGCTATAGATGCCTTTAAACAATGGCGGGGGTAGTCATAGTTTTTAATACGGCTTGGTTCTTTATAAACCCAATCGCCCCAGATTTTTTTTTTTTTTTTTTTTTTTTTTTTTTGTGAATGTTGTTACATACAGATGGTTCGACATGTACTCAGCTGGAAAGAAGTATATCAGTAGCCCTAATGACCGATCCTGATTTCCCCATTCCTTGAATTGGGGGGGAAATGTGTTTTTCTGTTTAATACAGTTGACATCGATACTGTTATTATTGTTTTTGATGTTATGATTATTAAATTGTTATTGAAATCTCGATAACATTTAAGACAAGGAAATAATGCAAAAGACCCTTTCCTAAAGTCGAGGAAAAGGGTAAACAGGTGAGATACGTAGGACTAATAATCGACTCCTTCGTGACTAAGCACTTGTAGAGCCATCTATGTGTAAATATAATAAATAAATATGTATTACATTGGGCATGGCATGTATTCTTGTATTCACGTAGCGATTGGGTTAAGGAAGAGTACTACGCAGTGTAGGGAACACACGAGACGATGTCTTAGTCTTATTGCTAAGCGCGGGGTCGCGTGCCCGGCCTCCTGAGGGGGCCGGAGGCTGGTGCTGACTAGTCGCGGCGACTGCTGGGAGTGAACTGAAGTATCAGACGAAGTTAGATATAATCGTCATCTTAGTCCTCGTTGGTGTGATGTTCTAAGTTTGACTTAGTGGTCTATTAGTCTAATGGCTTACAGAAATCGTGCTTTTGTATACGCCATATAGAGCCTGTGAAGATAATTTATTCAGTGATATAGCAAGGTAAATGTTTAATTTAACTTAGATGTATTAAGACGATAATATTGGACATTCAGTATATTTGATGTAATGCGATAATCCTACGTTTGCTGTTGTAGCATCAGTCGTGAAGGTTTGTTTTTTTATAAAATAGAAAATGGCAATAACATTTAGTAGTGAATGAAAAGGTACCTCCTCGTCATTTCAGCAAAGGAAAAATGCATAATAGTTATACACGTGTCTAAAGTAGAGGTTTAAGACAGTCCCTATGTACGCAAGCAAAATAATATTTGCATAAAGATAGGAAACGGTTAAAGTAACGTTTGACCATAAAGCAAAAGGGGCCTCCAGGTTCCCTGTATCATTTTGGATGTAGAATTATCCCCAGCTTATAGAGATTTATATTGTCATTGTCCACTCATAAAATAATATAAATCAGAGTCAGGGACAGAATATCTAGACATCTGTAATTATAAAGAAATCTTTAGAGTTAATCAAGCTATTCCCTACATTTTACTGTTATACTCTAATCGGAAAATACAAATATCCCCGCACGCCTTCACACCTGTTGCATTACAGTTAAATATATGAAATGTGTAATATTACCGTTATACCATGCTGTCATCTCTTTACCAGTAAAGTAGGGACTTCCCGTCAAATACCCCTGATGCGACAATGGGGTTTGGTGCCAGACGTCCCGAGTTCCTGACGTCATCGTTTGAAGAAGCAGAGCCTATCATCTAACCAAGAACTGGCACATCCCTTGCATCTGCGCATGGGTGACACCGGTTTCATCCCCATAGCCCTTCAATGCCCGCGAGCTCGAGCTCGATAGATGCCATTTAGGACAATCAATGTTGCTTAATACGCGAAATGCATAACTTATCAGACGACAGTCACCAGTGCTAGTTGTTCTCTTATAAATCTAATATCTATGTGATCCCTTCATTCACAAGCTAAAACAAAATGAAAACTCCGCACATACGCACAATTCACAGGCGTAAACATTGCTCCCTGAAAATAAATCGTTGATGACAGTATCGTATTTATAAAGATATATATATATATATATATATATATATACCTTATATAAATGGAATTGTAATTTTAGCTTGTCGGTATATACTATTTGGACTGAAGGTCTTTGAAAATTTATCTTATGAATGCATTCGAACATTGCTCGGAACACTGTTACCGAGGGAGACAGACACTTGACGTGTAACAATAACGCAGGCAAGATGAAAATGTTTTCACCTTAGTTAACATGAAATACTCCACATGATTGATTTGGTGAAAAATAAAGTTGCCTCTTAAACAAAAGTATGTGCATTTTTTTCTTGTCAGTTTTGTTTATACAATGGGGAATTATAATTTAAAGAGAATGAAGTGATATGTAACAAGAATATATTCTGTGCGCCATTATTCGCATCTCAAATAGCACTCCCAACCCTGCGCCGCCGAAGTCGAAGATAAAGCTCTGTTGCGGCGTCGACCGGCGCAGTTTAAAAGCACTGAGGGAGACTGGTATCTTTTTTACCAATGCGATATCTCTAACCTCGATCTAACTACTGATAGTCAATGAATTGTAGAGAAACGTTTGTATTTTTTGATGTGAGAAAAGGAGTGTGATTCGGCACTACTTTTCTGCAACACCATTTTAGATACAACATTCCTGATAAGATTTCTGAGTATCATTTTATCGCGATATTACGCTTTTGTTGGTATTTTGTTAGTATGTGTAAATTGTATTTTGAATTATATTGGCCTTTTTAAACTAGTAAATAAAGAAATCTAATTTATCTTCGATGATTATTATTCACCATCATCTTTTACATCATCATTATCATGTTTTTATTATCATTATTGTATGTATTATCTTCATTACTATTACTATTATTGTTGTCATTATTATCATTATTATCATTATCATTATCATTATTATCATTATCATTATCGTTATTGTCTTACTGTTATTGTTATCATTAATATTATTATTATAACTGTCATTACTACTATTACTATTGCTATTGCTATTATCTTCTATATCTTTACTATTATGTTTATCAGTATCATTATTATTTTCATAATACTATGTTAATAGTAGTAGTAATAGTAGAAGTAGTATCGTTATTGTTATTATTTTGACTATCATTATTAACATCATTGTCGTTTGCTGTTTAACAATGACACGTGAACCTCAATCTTAAGAACTAAAAAATGCAAAAAATGGAATGAATGGATTGCATCCCATGTAATGTGTACATGGAAGAATAAATAGTAGTTCGGAATGTTGTGGATTTTTATTTGAAAATAGATCTTACAAACCGTCGATCGTGTGTGTGTGTGTGTGTGTGTGTGTGTGTGTGTGTGTGTGTGCGTGTGCGTGTGCGTGTGTGTGTGTGTGTGTGTGTGTGTGTGTGTGTGATTATGTGTGTGTGTGCGCGTGTGCGTGTGCGTGTGCGTGTGGTTTTTTGTATGTGTGTGTGTGAGAGAGAGAGAGGAGAGCTTGTGTGAGTGGTCTTGTACGTATATGTGCATATATATGAAAATTCGTATTTCATTCATCTTCATTCATCCTCAGGAGGAGGTGTGAAGAGGCCATAGTCGAGGCAGTCCTTCACCAGATACCAGTAGTCCGTGGCGTAGTCCTGATCGATGCCCCAGGGCCCCCCGACATGAGTGCGCGCATAGGTCTCACACGTAGCGGAAGGGTTTGACACGTATCTCTTCAGGTAAGCCCGAACTGTTGCTTCGTTACAGTCCCAGGCCGCCACGCAGGTGTAGTAGTCTATGAAGAGGGAGTTTCAGATGAGTGATATAATGTGATTCTAGCATGCCCTACCGCCAGTGACGCACATATTATCTTTATATCATTACTAGGTATGTAGATTTTTTTTTTTCAGGGTGGACACTGTAATATCTTCTCACGTCATATCTATATCCTGATTCTTCTTTCCCTACGTTTTTTTATACTGATTTTCTGTGATATGGATTTAGATAATAATTGGTGTTTCGCTCTCGTTTTCAATATATATTTTCTTCAGGTACACGGTGCACTTTAATTATACAAAAATAGTATGAATCTCATATACGAATTGCCAATATTAGTTATCCCGTTAGATTTGAGAGAGAAATAGAACAGGTGCTTTAATTACATATAATAATCCACCATTTCATTTACAAATACATATGTAATCTTAGGAGAACATTTAAACCTTAACACGGACCTGTTCTCCCCTCACAAAATTAAGTGAGGGATGAACAGGAGAACCAGAAACGTGTGAAGCATTTAACTTTATGTACATATATGTGATGATACCGCCAGAATTTTCATAATTAACTTGCCTCAGAAAAAAAAGGAAATGCTGTTTCCTGAAAATAATAATTATACAGTAAAAGCTTATCCAGGCAGACTTCACTTTCACTTGCTCACGATGCCCTGTCTCTCTATTCTTGTGTCGGCAACATTAATGCAACAAATCTTATGTCGGAGAAGTGAAAGCCTGAATATGGCGACTCGGAAAATAAATTAATTGATAGAAATCGCAGACCAAATTGAAATGCTTAAAAGTAACAAGGGCACACCCTTGCTTTACTCCTAAAGTCACGAGGAGCATGGTGTTTCCAGTACATAAAAACAAACCAGCAGAGACGCGCAAATTTTCTTTCATCTTGTTTGAATTACTAGTTATTACTCTTTTATTTAATACTCTCTCTTATCGTACTAACCTCCTCCTGGCTCGTTGGCATCGATCCAGTACGGTTTGGTGATGGACCACGGGCCGCACACCTCACCCCAGCCATTGTTCTGGCACACGCTCTCCGGCATCACACAGCCAGAGCTTGACACCTAATAAAAACAGAACATATACATAATGGGTAGAAATTTTATATAGCAATCTAGAGAAGTATTATAACAATATATTATCCTATCTTCGTACCTGCATTCATCTGAAATTGTCCATTCCTACTATGTGAATGTAAGATTGGT
>NC_061855.1:12586978-12589478 GCF_019202785.1 Penaeus chinensis | reverse complement strand
ACAGTGTATATATGTAAACATGAAAAATGGAATAATGCAATACCGCATTGATATAGGTGTATAACAATCCTCCCTGACCTGGCCTCGAACCTAGGTCACTCCGGGTATGAGACCGGAGGGCCAGTACTAAACCAACCATGCCACACAACCCACTAAAAGGAGTGTGCAACTAGGATCTAACTAGCTTCCATAGACATTACCTATCTACTCATACATGAGTAATGATAGCGAGGTACTCACAGTGTATATATGTAAACATGAAAAATGGAATAATGCAATACCGCATAGATATAGGTGTATAACAATCCTCCCTGACCTGGCCTCGAACCTAGGTCACTCCGGGTATGAGACCGGAGGGCCAGTACTAAACCAACCATGCCACACAACCCACTAAAAGGAGTGTGCAACTAGGATCTAACTAGCTTCCATAGACATTACCTATCTACTCATACATGAGTAATGATAGCGAGGTTTTACACACACTCCCTGTGGGTACTCGGTGGAAATTGATTTAGAAATTCGAAACCGAAGTCAGATACTGAGGTGTTTATATATGAAAGATGGAATAATGCAATACTGCATTGATATAGGTGTATAACAATCCTCCCTGACCTGGCATCGAACCTAGGTCACTCCGGGTATGAGACCAAAGGGCCAGTACTAAACCAACCAAGTTTATCAGGAATCTTGCTGAATAGGGTGAAGGCCATTTCTTGGTAAATGGACTTCGCCCTGCCTATCAAGCCATGAGAAAGCTGAGCTCTAAGCCCTTGAAGATGACTGCAGACCGCTTAGTGGATGGGCAGATCATCTCAGATCATGCTGGGGTTCGTGAATGTTGGACTGAGTATTTTGAGCAGTTGTACCAGTAGAGCCTACAACAGTTAGCTTGATGCAAGTGGTATTACAATATCTGTACCAGACCCATCCATCAGCAAGGAACCTCCTACCCTAATGGAGTTTAGTATGGCGATTTCCAAGCTGAAATGTGGGAAAGCCACAGGCATATGTGATATCCCTGCTGAACTGTTAAAGGCTGGAGGTGAACCTATGGCATGGGGCTTGCATGCAGTCCTGACTGCCATTTGGCAGTCTGATACCATTCCCCTTGACCTGTTGAGAGGTGTGGTCATCCCTCTCTGGAAGGGGAAAGCAGATTGTTGGAAATATAGTAACTACTGTGACATTACACTGCTCAGTATACCAGGCAAGGTTTTCGCCCACATTCTTCTGAAACGGATCTGTGACCTCTTAGTAAGGCACCAGAGACTGGAGCAGTCTGGATTCACTCCTGGCAAGTACAGAATAGACCGTATCCTAATTTTTTTAGTAATTGTGTGAGTTCGGTTGTGGGTTGCTCAAGAAGGCGTTTGACTCAGTGCATCGAGAATCGGTATGGGCTGTGTCCTTACACCAACACTTTTCAACACCTGCATGGACTGGATAGTGGGCAGAGGTACTACCCAAAGTCAGTGTGGAGTAACACTGGGCAATATCAAGGTCTCAGACCTTGACTTTGCCAATGATGTTACTACCCTATTTGAGTCCCTGGAGTCACTGGTGGTGGCTCTTGATGCATTTAGCAATGATGTGAAGCTCTTGGGCCCAGAGGTCACCCGAACCAAGACCAAGATTCAAGACTTTGGGGGTCTATTAGAGGAATCCGTTCAGTCAATCCATGCTTGCAGTGAGGACGTTGAAGTCACAGAGAGCTTTGCATACCTTGGTATTGTAGTCCATGTCTCTGAGCTGTCAGACCAAGAAGTCAGTAAACAGATTGGTCTGACAGCAGGATCCATGAACTCGATCAACAAGACCATTTGGAGATGCCATTACCTATGCAGAAGGACAAAGCTAGTTTTGCTATATGATCACTATTATTTTCTTATTATCATTATCAGTATTACTATTGTTATTTTTATCGTTATCATTATCATTCAGATTAGTATTCATCATATTCATTATTATTATTACATTTATAGTTACTATTGTTATTATCACTACTATAAGACATCTTTATCATTACTATTAGTAGTAATTATTAATATTATTCATAATTATTATTATCAGTATTACATTTTTATCATTATCATAATCATTAGTATTTTGTTTGTTATTCTTATTATCATCAATATCATCGTAATCATCATAGTATGATCCCTATTAATAACATTGTTATTACTACTATTATTACCATAATAATAATAATTATTATTATCACTATCATTATTATTATTATCATTAATTTTAACATTAATTACTATTATCATTCATAACATCATTATTACTGTTACTTTTAATGTTATTATTATCATCATCAGTGTTCTTCTCATTTTTTTATTATCACGATCATTACTCTTTTTATTATCACTATTATTATTATTATTATTATTATTATTGTTGTTGTTGTTATTGTTATCATTATTATTAATATTGTTGTTGTTGTTATTGTTATTATTATTATTATCATTATTATTATTATTATTATTATTATTATTAC